>NC_034410.1:35107555-35181031 GCF_002078875.1 Numida meleagris | reverse complement strand
CCCCCGGGGCAGCGCGCCCGTCCCCGCCCGGAGGGGACGTGCGAGGCGGCGGCGGGGGGGGCCGCGGGCACACGCGCAGCCATCCACGCACACGCACGAGCAGGGCTGCCCCGCGCCGGTACCTGGTGCTGCCCTGGTGCGTTCCGGCCGGGCTCCTCCTGCTGAGGCAGCGCGGGAGCGGGCGGGCGTGCGCGTCTGTGTGCGTGTGTCTGTGCGCGCGTCTGTGTGTGTGTGTGCGCGTCTGTGTGTGTGTCTGTGTGTGTGTGCGAGAGCGAGCGAGAGCGAGAGAGGCTCTCCCCCCTCCCCCTCCTCCTCCTCGCTCTCCTTCCTTTAAACGCCCACTCCTGATGGGTGAAAAGACAACTTGAACTTCAGTGCAATTAACTTCGCCGGCGCCTCGGAAGCCGGAGGTGTCGCCGGCCTCGCCCGCCGCGCTCCCATGAGTGAGTCGCTCCCGCTCCTTCGGCGTCGCTCCTCGGGGACGGGGGGGACGGGGGCAGCCGCCGCGGGTCCTGACGGGGCGGGGGCCGGGCGCGGGGGGCGCGGGCCGGGGGGGTGCTCCGTGTGGCGGCGCAGCCTCCCGGCAGCGGGACGCACACCTGCCGCCGCGCCGCTCCCCGCCGCCACCCCGCTTCGCGCTCCGGCCCGCCGCCTCCGTCACGGGAGGGGGGAGCGGGGATGGGGCAGAGGGAAAAAAAAAATACCGAAAAGTTTGGCAAAGTTCTTCCGCGGCCCCGCGCGCCTCTATGCCGCCGGGAGCGGGGCCGGCGGCAACCCCGACGGCTCGGGGTGCGGGGATGGGGTGGAGGCTTCCGCGGGGCGCGGAGGGTGCGCGGGCGGCTGCGGGGAGCCGAGCCCGGAGCAGCTCGGCGGAGAGACCCTACGGAAAGCCTCCCCCCGCCCACCCCTGGCACGACCCGACCGTGCCGCTGCCGCGGGGAACGGTGCCAACAGCTCGTCGCTACGCTCCGGGATTTTATTTTCATTTTTATTATTATTATTATTATTTTTTCCGTTTCCGAACCCGGCAGCCGAGGGTTGGCTCACAGCGGCGCGCTTTGGTTGCCGTCTGCGCTCGCTGCCCGGGGAGCACTCCCGACAGGCACCTGCCCGGCGCGGAGTTTCCCTCTGCCGGGCTCCGGGCTTCTCACTGCTGGAGAAACTTCACTAAAATGCAAGTTTGCTGGAATACTTTGCACCAGCTCGTAAGCTGAAACGAGCTGCAAATGACGAAAGCTCTTCGCTGGCTTTAGTCAGCCCATCTGAGCGCGGTGCTTCTGTGTTCAGAATTCCCAAATTCAGACGCAGATGCTGAAGGCGTGTGGTCGAGCAGCGCCCTGTCCCTCTGCTCCCTGCCACCTGGGCAGCAGCAGCCCCTTACTTCCACTTCCTATTATTTCAGCGCAGTGCATTCGTATATTTGTCTGCTGTAGTCTGCTGGCAAACATTAGCATTCAAGCTTACATTTTTGACAAATGTGCAGACAGGAATAGCATGAATAGGCATCTTAAATATTAACAACCTAAGCATCTGTTGTAAAACAAGTTTAATATATTTACTCTGTTTTTCTCACATTGTTAGAAAAGGTTACAATAAGTGTAAAATTTCAGCTGTAGTTAGCACAAGGAGTGCTTGGATCTTTCACTATCTCCTCAAGCATTCAACACAATCACCAGATAGAAATGTGGCAAATCAGGCGCACTATTCAAAGCTGACTTGAAACAGTAACCGTAGAGTGTAAAGATGTGAATATAGGATGTTCTTTGTCATTTGTACCTTCCTCTTATTCTGCAGCACTATCTGTAGAACTGTAGAGTGGTCTTTTCACTCCCGTATTCCTATACGCTCTGTAATACATTTGTACATCCACTCATTTTTTAATTCGTTCTCCATTTGAGAATGTTATTGGCACTGCCTCACTTTTCAAGTCAAAGCAATGGTTTGTGCAGCAGTAACACAGAGCAGGTAGCAAAATGAGCAAGCAGAAATGTAACGTGTTCACACACAGGCGTGCATCTAAACAAACAGTGTGCACACATCGTGAGGCAATAGAAGAAAAAATTATGATCACGGGCTGGTGTGCTATGTGTGCCCACTCTTGAATGCAAACAGCTAGTGGAAAAGCAACAACCTACTCTCAGGAATTCCTCCGTCCCTAGAATAAAATTGTTCGGAGTAGAACAAGAGCACAGAATAGCAAAGTCTCCAAACAGAGTGTAGAGTTATTTCAGGAATCAGTGCATTCTTTCCCTTTTTCCCACAAGTTCAAATATGTAATAAATAAGTCCTTTGTATGCAAAAGAGTTTACTGGAACAAAAAATATTTAAATGGAATGCTTTTTGTGTGTATACTTTGAAAAACGAGCTGTTTCCTTTTTATATTCTTTGTTGCTAATACTTTAAATAGGAAAGTGGCTGTCTCGGTTTCTCCTCTCCTGTTATTTCAGCAGCACGCACCAACCCTAACCTGCTGCACGCTCCCAGAAAGCGCTGTAAAGCAAAGCCAACCCATAACTCACGAATGGGACGCGCTGCTCTGCCAGATAGAGGCTGCGCCACACAAGCCCAGAGCTTTGCACAAGCAGAGCATCTCTCAGTGCGCAGCATAGGCCCCGCGGGGCAGCTGATGAGCACTTGCCTCTGTGGCTGCACTTCCCAGCCGAGAGCGGCCCTGCCACTGCCCGGTAGCACTGCAGCCTCCATCCTGCAGGGTCACAGGCACATCCACCCCAGCCCTCAGCCCGAAAACCTCTCGAGAGTGGGAAAGTCCTGAGCGAGCACTGACTCATCCTACGTTTCAGGTTTGGGGGAGAGAGGGGTTCAGGTGCGTGCTTGGCTGAAGTCTGGTGTTCTTGAAAGGAACATCACAAATCTTTTAACTGTATCAACTGCGCAGTTTTTGGAAGTGATGCCACCTTTTTATTGTCATCTGTTTTTTAGTCATTTTTTAATCATGGTCAGATAAATTCAAAGTCCTTCGTAAGGTTTCAAGTTGTACTTCGGGGAAAAAAATCAAGGAGATTATTTTATTAATAAAACAGATTATGTTATGTAGAAAAAATTATATTAAACATATATATTAAAAGTAGATTTCTGAATTAAAAATGGAAGGAATGTGACTTCTGAGATGTTAGCCGCATTTCTAGGAACTATGCTATTTTAACATAGACACTACAGAAGCATTTTATTGCCTTCTCGTACATAACTGCCATTGCTCTCTCTAGATATATTTAATATATATCCAATGAAGCCACAAACTTTCCTTCCACAACAGTTTAAACACATCTGGAACATTTTACTTTCTTATAATTTATGTTAATAGATGTAGAGTGTATATACAATCTTCTCAGAAATCATTGCTTTTTCCAAAGGGGAATTTTTTTACTTTCAGTTGGGGAATATATTTATAAGAACAAAATAACTCAAAGTATGGGCAATTCTATATATCATTTTATTTTCTGTTATATTAGGTTGATTATATAAAGCTTTCATTTAGAGCAATGGGATGATGAAATTACAGAGGAGTGATTGGCTTTTGTTTTTTCAAATGGTTCAAGTTGAGGGCTGAAAAAATGAATGTTTTTGGTTAAGTTCGTTGGGTGTGTAATATTTTTCATAGAATTTTGACAAATTAATTTAATAGAAAAGCCACAAGTCTCTTAGCACGAAAGGCTATATTTTCAGGTAAAATGGGAGTTCTGCTTTTGCCATTATAGGCATCAGGCTTCGGTAATCTGCTCCTCTTGTGGAATGAACACTTTCTACTTAAAGCTATCATGCACCTACTGTTTATTTACGCTGCATTAAACTGACAGCACAGCAATCAGAGGAAAAATATGACTTACTTTCCTGAAGTAAACACCGGTTTATAGGTTAGTGCATGTATTTATATTCCTGTCGCCACTAAATAATGGCTGTCTCCGTTTTAATATCTACCTGTGGTGCTATCCAGGGCAGCTGGCTCTTCCTTGTCTGAAACGAAGGAAAAAGAAAAGGAGGGCAGGGGAAGAAAAGAAAGTTTTCTAATCATTCCTTGGGGACTGTATAGAAAACTGATTCAGTATTCCTTTCTGTGGCATTCAGAAGCCAGTTTTAAAGACACAGTATTCAGTTTTGCTGGGTGTATTTGAATTGCATCTCAAACAGTGAAAACAGAATTCCTTAACAGTATTTGTCTATCCAAGTCACTGAAATTGTATATTCAGGCAACGGCAGATTAAGGGCAGAAGCATTTTATTAATAACTGAAAGCACATATGTGTGTGTGATGAAAAATGTTCTGCAAATCTGTCACTATGCAATCAAGTGCATTTTTTAAACTTTGGTTGTCACAAAGTTGCTACTGATTCTAAAATAAAAAAAAAAAAAAGTAAAACAGTTTGACGGATAAAAAGTAACTTACAGTTCTTATTATATTGAAATATTGCAATTATTATAAATTCCGAGTCAGTAAACCCCATTGGTATTGCTTCTCATCTTGATCTGGAGACCCAAGTAGCTGGCTCTTTAGCTGAAGCTAACTGCAGGGAGAGTAACTCTCAGTTTACAGAAAGCGTCCCTAAATTTTCCATCAGAGTGTTCCATTAATAATCTTTACCCAAGATGCCCATTTTTTTTTTTTTTCAAAGAGTCTGAAAATTATTATATTTAACACTCAGCTTGCATGTCACTTCTCACGTGAGCTGTACTGGTATCACGAACTCAATAGCACCTGACCACAATTTGTAGCTCATACTTCAAAAAGGATATGCTGTAATGATCCTTGCTGAAATGTAGGTGTTTTCTAACACTTGCCATCCTGTGGCATCTCAGTTTACCACAGTTATCACCGACACTTTGTTACTTAATTGGTATCTATTTGCTGCTTTGCAAATGTTGACTTTCTAATGGTTCCTACACTGCGTGCTCTCAGTAAGTATAAATCTAGAGATTCATTTCACAGGGAATTGCCAGTCTTGACATTCTTCACATGCTCTGATCTGATCCTTGTGCTTTATACCAGCTGTAATCTACCCTTAATCTGTGTAATATAGTAGGAGTAGCACAGCAGTAGTGGAGTACAGGAGTAGAGCAGAGATACATACCTCAGGCACTGTCTGAGTTGTAAATACACTCTTTTAAACTTGCTGGGCCTGACTTTCCTCTCAAGCATACCGGAGGATCTTTGCAGAGGTCTGTAGACCTCTGTTTTGACAGTTCTGATACGGGATCAACCATTAGGTATTCAGATGGGCTGGGGGACATACTAATGTATTATATAGCATTCATGCCAAGATCCCCTTTTTGCTATTTATTTAGAATGCCAAAATACCAGTTTCTTCTGACATAAGTTTTCCAGCAAGACTGTGGGCATGAGTGTGTGCCAGGGTTGGCACGGATCAATACGAAGGCCTCTCACAGGAGCATAGGCCTGCACCTGGCCTTGAGCTGTAGTAGTGGAGTGTTAGATGTGCTTCTCCCCAGCTGTAGGTTTGCAAGAGTTTAGCGCCTGCTCTCTCCTGCTTTTCTGTTATGAACTGCAGGCTAGATGAACAGATGAATCTGCTCATCTACAGGTAGACCTCAGTCACCTGAAGTGCACCTGGGAGCGAAGCTTCAGGATGGGCTCCATCTATCAGCCGTGTTGGCCTTGCATAACTCCCAGCCACTATCTGCTCTATCTCTTTCCCTTGGCACATTATGACATGATATGACCTGAGGAGATGAGGGAGGTGCTTTAAACCTAGAGTGCACCTCATCTTCCCAGGATCCTGCTCTGACAGGATTTATTTGGCCAGCAGCAATCATTTGTGCGTCGCTCCACTTGCTGCTCCATGTAAGAAGTGGTGGTGCACTCGGATCGTGCATACCCAGAGGACTGTCTCCTGACCTTTTCTGGTGTCTGAGGTCCTGGTCCTGGTTTCAGCTCTGGCACTGGCCAGATGTATGGTTTTAGGTAAAGCACAGACTGCAGCATGTTTAAAATCCTCAATGCCGTAAGCCCATGGAGTGCCAAAGCACTCAACTTCTACAAAAGAAGGGGAAGCTGCGGTACACAATCTCTCTCAGAGGCCTTAATATGTCTTTGGTTTATTTACCTATCTGTAAAATTAACAATACACATGTTTCATACAGCACTAAATGATTAATTCTTTATATTTGTAAATCAGTCCCAGAATGGAAAACATGGTAAAAGCTCAAAGAATTGCTTTTTTGAACTCCAACCCACATGCAAAGGTACAACAAAGATATTTCCTTTTCAGCAACTGCACTTAGAATATGTCTGTTTGTAACAGCCAAGTAATTAAAAACATTTTCAAAGAGCAGGATAAAATTTCTAAATATCATACATGCCCCATATTCGCAATTTTAATGCATCAAATAAAAGACAGAAAAGAAGGAGCTGAGAGAGAGTGTGCGTGTGCACAAACTCACAGAGAAACCAAAGGCAGATAAAAGAAGAGAAATTTTAGAGTGAGTTTTAAAGTGTTTATTATCAAAGATTAAATTAACATTTTTTGTAGAGATCTGTATTAGAAAGACTTTAAATCATTAATGCTTTTCGTCATAGGTGGGCTTCCTTGATAAATGTAAAGTTTCAAGAATAATTAGAGGCATCTTAAAACTTTAAAAATGACAGTTTTAGCTCCTAAAGATTCAATGTAATATAGTAATACTGTATGCTTTTTAGTGTTATTTCTGCACTAGACATTTAATTACAGTCTTTGTGAGACGTTATCTGTATAGTAACCAGTGCATAAAAAGAATGATATATACTTCTACATACAAGCTCTTGCTTGCCAGCTTTCTTTTTAAGATTGTAGATTAAGATCTCCAATCCAGAATGTTCATGTCTTCAATCAAAACAATTTTAGACAACTTTCAAGAGGAATGGGACATTCGTTGTAATAGTATTTCTTCTCTAGTTAGCTTTATTTTTACAGTAATACTTGAACTGTTGTTTAGCAAGGTTTTTTTTCTGTGCAAGAGCCCAAAGTCAGCATTTCTTTGCTTGTTCAAAGGATAGACTATAGAACAACAAACGAAAAAGCATGTTTATCTTGCTTATTGAGATGTAAGAGTCAAAAAATGTAAGAGTAATTTGGTAGGTTTTTCACATATGCATTTTAGTGTTCAGAGGAAGTTTTGAGTTTGCTTTTTCTGTGTCAGTTGTTGAATATTATCTGAAATACATTGTGGATAATGTAAATTTAAGAGGTTTCTTACTTGGTCCTCACATGGCTGTGGAATAGCAAATATGTTTGCAAGGAATATCAGGTACATGAGAGTCTTTCCATGTGATATATTTGCAGGTTCTTTTAATCGTGCAGCATGTGAACGGTGCTTCTCCACACATTGAGCTGCCCACAGTTCCCCTGTTCTGCAGTGAAGTCGCTTGCAGGACCAGGTAGAATGGGATCTGCATCTAACCGTTTCAGAGCAGAGCTCTCCATTTGCTCCGGTGCGAGTCCTCTTTTGGGTTTTGTTTTTTTTTGCTTCTTAAGTAGCAGTACTGTGCAGGAACACTACGATATTGGTGTTGGACCCCTAATTTCAGTACTTGTAAGAAAATCTCATCATAAAATCAATAAACCAGAATCAATCTCTGTCCCATTGACTGCATAGTATTGACTTTCTTTTTCTTCTTCACTTGACTTGCTGAATGCCATAATCCTTTTGGCCATTTCATTATCTTTTTAGGATAAAGGATAGAATCATTTTATAATAACATTTTTTGTATTTGAAACTTGTGATTCCGCTACTTTATTTGGATTGCATGTCCTATGAGAAACTGACTTCTATATTAACAGTTAAAATGACTATTAGGATACCCATAGGTGCAGTTATTATTTTCTAGGGATTCCAGAAGATTTTCCTAGATACTATGCAGGAAAATTAAACTACTGAAACTTTTCTATTTGTGTGGCATGAAGGAAAATAAGCCTTAAGACGCATTATGCTGTCTGATAAATTGCATTTCCAAACAGTATTTCATATAGGTTCTGTCTCTTTAAAATTGCAGTCTCCTCTATTTGCCCTATTAATTGTTGATATGTTGCCATCCACGAGACAAAAATTAGAGCTGTAATTAAATAATCATGTGATGCTCCTTAGTGCCAGTGAGAGCAAACTCATTTTTCCAGGCCCTGATGGTCACTGATTATTGTATTACTACTGGCTTGCTTCATTTTTTTTTTAATGGCTCTGTATTGCTGGGTTACCTAACCACTGCCCTTCTTTGCAAAATTAAAGGAATTGAAGAACATTAAGTCACTCAGTTGGCCAGTGGTCTACAGGGACAAAAAGTAGTCATACCTCCTCTGCTTTTTGGTCACTCCGTTGGTTCTACTGGGAGCGCTACATCAGTGGTGTGGTTGTGTGCCATTTAATTTACACTGGTGTTTTGGCTGGGATGGATGCATATAGGGAATGCCAGGAGAATTACAAAAGGAGCAGGGTATTAAAATTCAGAAATGATTAAAATTGAAATAAAAGGATGCTGCTTCTTTGCCAGTACTCTGGCAGTCATAATGACACATAGAGATTAGTTTCCACCTTCATCTTTTCCTTCTTTCTCATTTCCTCTTGTTTATTGTTGACACATTTTCCTTATGTCTCTGCTTCTCAGCGTTTTTTTTCACTGTTACATATTCCTACTTTTTCTCTTTCCTTAAGCATGGAGAAGCTTACTTAACCTTATTATAACAATAACAGAATAGGTTATTAATATTTAATATGCACATGATTAAAATTTCTCTCTTAAACATAGGTCAGCTCTATTATTAACTGACATGTTATTTTTCATTAAAAAAAATTTTATTCTGCCCTTACGGTTTCTCAAACACCCTTTACTTTGGTGGTGATTTAACACATAATGTTTAGAAAACTGTGTTAGGCTAGTGAAAAAAAAGAACTTACCAGTCATGGATAATCAATTATGCATGAATTCAGATATAACAGATGGAAACTGGTGAGTTAAAGTTTCTCTTTAGCTTCATGATTTTTTTGTTTTGTTTTTGTGACACCTGTCTCTTATGTATAGATAAACATCTAACATAGCATACTGCTTTTCATGCATCTTTGTGTTTTTTTGTTTCTGGGCTTTGCGTTTCTTTTTTATTGTTGCTTCTTTTTGTTTTTGCCAACGTGGCATAAACTCATTTTCCCTTGTTTCTAACTTACTATCTGTAATTTGTTTGTCTGCTAGCATTTCTATACCACCTTTCTTTTGTAGGGGTAAATTATCCTGTGATGAAGTTAGCATTTAAACTTCTCATATCTACACAGTGTCATTTAACCTTAAAATTGTGTCAGCAAGATATGTTAAATTGCATGAGTTCACTTCTGTCTTCAGCTGCCCGTGGCCTATAGTGTTACGACATGAAAGCAACAGGGTAGACTGTGGCTGTGCATATGTATTCATATATGCATATGCACACATTCTTGTGATTGTGATACTTATATAGGCGTTCCCTTCGAAGGCATTAATTAAATTTCTTTCAATCCTTTGACAATGAAACAGATTGCTTTACTGCTTTTTATTAAAAACTTCAGTACGGACTGGGCATGCTATTTGTTTTGGTCATGGAAAGATTTTCACAGAACTAAATCAAGCAAAAGACAATAACCCTGTGCTACGTGCCCACAGCAACAACCAACTGGTATTAAGTTAAATATTTTCTTTTCTCTCTTTTTTTTTTCCTTTGAATGTAGAAAATTCTAAAAGCGCTCGATGCACTGGCATAGATGTGAGATGATAGGTTTTTTTGTGTAGTTGATTCCTATTGGCAGTCTGGGGAATTCTTTTATTTGAAGGAGTTCCTTGTTTCAGAAATGCTTGGGTAAGTTGATTTGAACATTACTTTTCTGTGACTGTAAAAATTTGGAGCGTTTCTTCATGTGGCTCCAACCACACTTGAAGCTGCACGTTTTCAGATATGGTGCAGAGATGTTTTCTACCTGTATAACGATGAAAGAAAACTGAGTTGAGAGAATGCACACCATATTTTTCACGAGCAGAATATAGGAAGATTTCTCACGAGCGTGTTACCTACGGGTTGGGATATAAATGTTAGTTTGGGAACGAGATTGTAATATAACACTCCAGAAAGAAATGATATAGAAAAAATCCATAGAAAATGAACATGGACATTGTGAAAATAATTCTCTTGAAATACTTGAAAATAATTGAAGCTGGAGCTCTGCTAAGAACCTTCACATCTATGCCTCAGTATCCCCACACATTTCTTACTCAGATATTCTTATATCAATATAAAATGTAAATTTTTCCCCAAAATTTTTGTTCTTCATTCAATGAATATATATATATTATACATTGAGACCTTTCTTTTAAGTATGTGCATGAGCAAACATAAACCATCATGAATACTATCCTCATTTTCCCCTAAAAATGCCACATTCCTTTGGGTTCTGAAATGGTCTTGCCCATTGCAGCCCGCTTCCATGGTAGACTCTAGGCAGGAAATTTAGAAACATAGTTGTTTTAGAAAATAAATACATTAATTATTGGAGCATGTTTTTATTATAGTTTCTTCCTTTTTTTTAATTTTTTTTAATAATTTAAAATCAGTGCAAGTATTTTGAGTAAGGTACTTGGAGTAACATTTTAAAGTGACTTGTTTTTGCCTTATGTTGTTTGCATTTAAACTAACATGCTCTGACACATGTATAGGTGACCTTTATCTTAGTGACACTGCATATGCTAAGCATTTTTTATTTTAGCGCCTGGATATTAACAGATACCTTGTTCCTTAAAAGAACTGTGAACATTAACAGCTAATTGTTCCTGAAAAGAACTGTGAAAAACTCATTCATTTAGTCTTCCTTATTGCGGAATCTTCTGAGTTTGAAATTGGAGCAAGTCCTAGAAGAAGAAGTGAATTCGGCCAAAACCACCAACTTTCAATTTGTTTTACACCAAAACCACACATTTTGCATGTATTTTATGTACAGTGAATATTGACTCCTGTCAAGTTTGGCCATAATTAGATGCAGTTTTACTTAAAAGGTTTTGAACCTTAAAAAAAAGTCTAGAAGAACCTGGGCAGAGTTCTGAGTTAACAATGAAACTGGAAACAGGACATTTCATGTGGTTTTGGGTTTCATAATGAAAGTTTGACATAGTTCAAATCATCAATCAGTTCTAACCATTTCCTTAGACTTAAGCTCTTCCATATTTTTTTCAGTTTTTATTCACGCTATCAGGTCAAAGAAAAAGATGATTGTTTGTCCTGTTGATGAAATGTTGTAATGTAACAGATCGATGCTGTTGGAGCACACAGTGAGAGCACCGGAACCCTAGCTGACAATGTTAGTCCTCCTGCAGTGCTAACCACAATGGTTCAGATTGTTTTCTGCCATACCGTGCAGTTTTGCTTGGGCTGTGTGAAATTCATCCTCATTCAAAAGTGTCGCAGTGAACTTCTGTCTTCTTAAGAGCTTTTTTTTTTTTTTTTTTTTTTTGTCTGGGAAAGAAATGCAGTAGTTGGTGGTGATGGAAAAGGAGTCAGGAAAGGGAAGAGAAGCTGAGTCAATCAACAAACTGCAAAACACTTTGGAGATAATTTGGTGTAACTTTGCTTTTAACAAGCAAAACCAACGGAAACTCCACTGGTTTATATATTGGGGGAGCCATAGTTTACATATCTTTAAATTAAGAGAACTCCTGTTCAGATATATCCCTAACTGCTTATGAGCAAACTCTTGTCAGGCAACAATTACGTGCTCATCTCTTACCTAGGAGTTATCTAGTGCTGTGATGATTGGGGCTTTACCAGGAACCATTCTCTTTTCATCTCCCCATGTCTCATATTAAATATCTTCTCATGATAGGCATGAAAATTATACCTCTAGGGGAGAAAGTCGGGAAATTAGTGACCTGCAGAACACACACTTATGACATAGGTAACTTGGCTGATCCTAAGATGCTGTCTTTCCTCCTTCCTTCCAGCTGCTTAATTGCATTAAAACAATTATATAAAACTCTATTGCATTTTTTTTCTTGTTGTTTCTTTGTGGAAGTAGTTGCCACATGGAAATTACAAGCATGACTCATCAAGGATCTACTCCATTGTTATGGATGGAAGAGGATATGGTCTAGAAAATGCTTTTAAAAAAATAATAATTGAAGCTTGTTATTTGAGGTAGTTCTGAAATCCACAGTCATGAAAATATTAGCTTACATTAAATACCATGTAGTTAGTGTTTGTGGAAGTTGCAATGCTGATATGCTTGGGGAGTGAACTCAGCTTATCCACAGAACAGGTTGAGATTGGGCAACTGCAGAGTAAGAGTTATGTGATTAAGCCATTAATATTCATCGCTGCAATCTTTTATGGGAACGTGGACACCTGCCTATTGCAGTTTCAACCATCTAGACTCCTCGTGACAGCCAGGGGTGGAAGAATTTCTGTGCTCATTAGCAGTCATGTTCACCCTTCACTTCCTCCACCATGCCAACAATTTTGTTGGCTTTTTCTCCATAATTTTCTTCCAATAATTTGACTTGTGTAGCAGCAGTGGGCAAATCAAAATGACTGTTGGGGCCACATCAGTATAAACGTATGCATGCACTTCAGCTGTATCTTAGTCAACACAGATACAGAGCTATGAAAGGTGCTTATGCAAAATGGTGCAGTAGTTTGACTAAAAGCAATTTGTTTTACCCTAAATGACATTTTGCATATTCCTGTTCAATCCTACTTTTAAAAGAAAATTCCATTATTGAAATACACTGCAGAAAATGTTTCCAGGAGTAAACGAGCCTCATCACATAGGCAATCAATAGGGAGATGTCTGTTTGTATATGATTTTACATATCTGCAAGCTGGCGGAGACATCCAACTACAAAATACTGCACCATGGGACACTGTGTAGATATCTGATACTTTCCAAGGGATTTGGGGTCCGTAAACTAATGAATGCACTACATGTAGCCATATATGTAGATTTTTCACCTCTGGCGAATATGGTAAGGATAATTTACTTCACTTAATAAGCAATTAAGTGCAGTTCAATACAGCTGACTACTGTAAGTTAAATATCCATTTTATGTAACTGTTTCAGGACATTGTATGTAAGAGAGCACGAACGAGCAGAAATTGCTCATGCAAAATGTGAGAGGGGACGACAGCTTGTGTGCGATGCCTCTCAGTGCTATGAATTTCATTTCATAGCACTTTTGCTTTTTGACAGGCATACTCTCCAGGCTGGGGCAGGTTGCAGTGAAAAAAAATCTAGGTTGGTGTGTAACTTGGGAGCTCGGTGCGGGGGATGTTGCTGAGTGCTGTGATTCCCATTGGGGTGCACTGAGACCTTGGGTGGTGTGAAAGCTGCGATTGCCACAGCCAGGTTGGCTGGAGGGTTTGAGCGGTGTCAGGGCAAGACAGAGGGAAGGTCAGTCCAAGGAGACTGAGAAGCACCTTCCGTCGGAGGTGCAACACTTGGTAGGGTTTCAGGACTCAGTCCACACCACAGCAGTTACTGTGCTGGGGCTTTCACAGGTAGACATGGGAAAGGAAAGCAAGGATGCACCAGAACTCTTTCCACCTTAATACCTCTGTTAAACCCATGTAGAAATAAGATGCAAACCACTAGCGTGCAAACCACCACACCCTTCAGAAAGCCTGGGACTGTTATTTTCACCGCCTTGCTGTCCAGCAGTCACTGCTACCCAGAGTGGGGAAAATACTGTTCAAATCCTCAGCAAAGTGAATTTCCTGACGGTCCTGCTGCTGCGAGGCTTCTCTGCATCACCTCCAGCACGGGCTGGAGCTGATGAATTTCCCAAATGGCCGCAGAGTTGTCAGAAATACGTACGTGCAAAACCCAATCAGCGTGATCTCCCCAAATAAATCTGATAAAAGAGAATACACAGCCATACTGGTTTTGCTCTGCTGCCAGGTCCTTAGTGTTCGCCTTGCCGAAGAACCAAGCCTCAAGACATGGGCCCATATTTCCTTATTTATTTTAAACAAGAAAAGATTGGAATAGAGACCTTAGAAGGCACCGAGGCACCGTGCCACAGCAGAGAACTCGTTCTGTTTTGCAGCCACTGACATGGCTGCTCAGGAGTTAATTCATTGTGGGGTTGAAGAAACGCAGTCCAACTTTTTCACTATTTGTCTTATTTCAGCATAACCTAGCGTGAGATGCATTTACGTATCAGATATACAGTGCAGCAACTTTTTTAAAGATTACTAAGCTTTATTAAGCATGTATTTGTCCATCGTTTGTTGACTGGAAGCTATGAAAAATGTGATGTTACTCTTGCTGCATGTTTAAATGATTGCCTGCATACGTATCCATGACAATATCTATTCATCTTCTCTTCTTTATATATGTTTTTATTATAAATATCTTTATTCTAGTGGAACATTTTAATATCAAAGTTGACACAGTGAAGTGTAAATTGGAATAGGTCAAATGAAAATCAGATATCTTTATCTGGAGTTTATTCCAAGTAGTTGGGTATTGATAAGAGAGATCTGATTGCTGCCTGTACGTCAGGACGCAGCAGCCCTGTTACCCATGCTTGCTGGTCAAAGCCCGCATTCCACGCTCCGCCTGCCAAGTCTGCGGCAAATAACTTTCCCAGACATAGGTGATATGCAGAAATTAAATTAATCCGTGTTGCAGGGAGCATACAGGGCTTAGCACATATATGCAGTTTCAAGAAGAGAGTGATTTTCTGTAATCATTTATCTCAAGCATAGGAAGCATATGCATGATTATATAATTAACAGAATATTTGTTTGTCGGTGTTTGGTTAGTGTGCATAATAATATCATTATTAGGCCTTCTGTGCTCCTGTATTATCAGATTGTTATCTCCCTGCTCCTTTAATTCAGCGTCTCTGCTTTTTAGATTAATCACTTTGTTTTACTCTGAACATTTTAAGGGTTTTTGACCGTGAAGGGAATGGTTTGTGACACCAAAGCAGAAGTTACTTTAGAGCAGATTCTAATCTTTTTGTTTTTTGGTTGTTGTTATTGTCGTATCCGGTAATCACTTTTGTAGGGTGGTGCTCTAGTCCTTAATCTTGTTCCAAATCGTATTTTTAAATATCTGTTCTATTCTAACCAGCTCTGCATCTCTCCAATTACTCTCACTGCCCCTTCTGTCCATTGTGCTGCAGGCAGCAGTCACCCAGCCCAAACCCCCTCTGCTTTCACGTTTTGCTCCTTCCGTGGTTGGTGTTGCTGCTGCTGAAGATGACTGTACCAGGCTTTCCTGGAACAGATCAAAACTGATACGATGCTGATACTTTCCATTGTGCTCATGAAGTTTTAATTCTTCGAGTTAACACTATCTTTCCTCCAAAGGTTCAGATATATTGGGAAATAATTATTCTTTGTTTCTTTTTTCATTATTATTATTGTTATTATTTTTTGGAGGGACTGAATAACATTCAGTCTACCGTCTTGGAAAAAGATAGGTTTCTAAATAAACAACCACGAGGCATTTATCCCTTGATCATGTATTATGGAAGGTGTCATCGACATTTTCCCTTGTTTTTCTTTGTGAAACGTGTTTCTTGGGTTTTTTTTTTTTTTTTTCCCTTTCAGCACTCTCGGTAGCAGTCTTAGTAACCTTTTTCAGGACATGCAACATCTGTATAACTTTTCATGTTTCCTATGCATTCCACCTCCACTTCTCTGCTTTGACTAACAGCATTATGTAACACTGTACTCATTTTTGAGCATTTCATTTCTTTGCTTTTGAGATTATAATCTATTTTGTGCCTTGCTGCATATAATAAATATTTCATGTATTTCACCCTACTATCATTTTCCTTTTCTCTCCGTGCTGTCTGTGCTTATTTCGGTAAACGTCAGCTTCTTTCTTTACCCAGCCGATACATTCCTCTTGTTTTATAGTAACATGCATAGTGATAATTTAGCTCTTCCTATAAGTATTGATTTGCCTGTTCTTTGCGCAGAGGCTATGCTATGCTAATCAGCCTCCCCACTCCTCTGCTTTTGCTCCTTCAAGTTTGTGTGCGCAGTTCATGAATTCTTCTCTAATTTGCTACCCCAACTATTCTGGCTGAGCGTCTGCTTGTGTAGCACAGTTCATCCCTTCTTTGCTCGATGATGCAACTCTCCTTTTCAGACACAGCCTAGGCAAACAGACCGCAGTTTATCAATAAAGAAGTTTAATTTCCCCCTTATCTCGCGGCTTGTACAAACTTGTTGCGTTCAAGTTTGTCTAGTTGGGTTACTTTTTCCCGAGTGCATTGTGGGAAGCCCTACGTCTGGCTGGCAGCTATTGATTTTGTCCCCGCGTTACCACCTTCCAGGCTTCGCCCCGCTCCGCGGGCCGCCGGTGCCCGTCCCGTCCCGCGCTGCAGCGGCGGCGCCTCAGGGCCCGGCGGGGCGCTGCGGGGTGACCCCTCCGGGTGCGGGGGCTCCGCCGTGCGTTGGCGGCGCGCCCGTCGCTCTTCCTTCAGCTCTGTTGGTATAAAGGTGGGAGGGGGGAGAGCAAACTTCCTGCCCCGCTCGCTCCCCCGCCCGCAGCCCCGCACTGCTGCCGTGCACCTGCCCACCGCACAGCTCCACGAGGCGGGGCGGGGCGGGGGCCGCGCTGAGCACGCCGGCAGGATATTGTTCAACCTTCACCCCCGCCCCTCCTCCTCTTCCTCCTCTCCCTCCCACCTCCCCGACGTTCTTCTCCCCCACCGCCGCCGCAGGCCCCCATCTGCCGCCTGCGGGCGATGCGCGGCGCGGCGCTGCGCTGCGCGCTGGGCATTGTGGCGGCGCGGCGCAGGCAGGGCCGCCTCACCCGTACCCAGCTGCCTGCAAATTCGTGCGCGCCCGGAAGCCGCACGCCCTCTTCCCTCGGCCCCCCCGCCGCTCACCTACCGGCGGCCCCCCCTGGCCCGGCCCGGCTCGGCCCGCTCCGCTCCGCTCCCCCGCTGCGGCCCCTCCGCTCTGCCCCCCCACTCCCGCCTCCCTTCCCCCACGCCTTCACCGCCGCCGCCTCCTCCTCCTCCTGCTCCTCTGCCACTTTCTCTCTCTCCCTCCCAGGACGCGTCGGATGATCCGGGGCCGCCGGGGAAGGGCTCCGGGCAGCAGCAGGGAGGCTGCGTCCTCCTCCTCCTCCTCCTCCTCCCGTTTTCGGGGCTGTGGAAAAAAAAAAAAAAAAAAAAAAAAAAAAAAAAAAAAAAAAAAAAAAGAAGCCGGTGGTGGCCTCGGTGTTATTTTGTATTAAAATGAGGAGGAGGAAGAAGAAGCAGCGGCAGCGGCGGCAGCGAGCGGTAGCGGAGAGGAGGAGAGGCTGTGAGCAGGGGACGGCGGCGGCAGCAGCAGGAGGAGGAGTAGTGATGAGTCAACTAATAATTTAATGGGGACAGAAACAGAGAGGGAGAGGGGGGGGGGGAGCGGAGCGAGCAGCTCCGGCCGGGGACACACACGCACACACACACATATCCGTGTAACATCCAGCAACAACACCGAACCGGCCTAAATCACCACCGTGCCCAGGCAGCCAGGGGAAGGGAGCACTAAAAAACAGACAGGGAGGGAGACAAAAAACAAAGCCTGCCATTATTATTCTTTTTCCATTATTATTGTGGTTGGGTTTTTTTTGTGTTTGTGTGCTTGGTTTTTTTTTTTTTTTTTTTGTTTTTTTTTTTTTTTTTTTTTTTTTGGTTTTTTTTTTTTTTTTTGCTGGTTTGGGTTTTGTTGTTGTTGGCTTTTTGCAACCTTTCTATTTGATATTTTTCCCCCCATCTCGCTAGTAACTCTTCTCGGAGTTCCCAGATTTTTATTATTTTTTTTAATTATAATTATTTTTCTTTTGCTTCGCAGACAGAGAGCCAGATTTATTTAATTTTTTTTAACAACACTGATCTTTTTGTGATTTTTTTTCTTTTTTCTTTTTTTTTCCCATTCTCGTTTCTCCCGGTTTTGGACTCGGAGGGAGTGCAACCTCGTCACTTTTTGTAGTGGTGCTGCTGGGTGCTTCCTTCCTCCCTCCGCGCTTTCTCTCCCTCCTCTCTCTGCGCTCCCCCCGCGCTCGCAGCAGCCCCCGGTAAATGAGAGGAGACAGGTCCTCCTCTCTGCATTTTTTTTTTCTTTCCTCCCGGGACCGCAGAGGCGAGATTAAAAGTGGCATTTTAGTGCCTTTTTCCTGCGATTTTCTCGACACTTTTTTTTCTTCCTTTTCTTTCTTTCTTTCTTCTTCTTTTTTTTTTTAATCTCCAGTAGCGATCTGCGAGGCTGAGGTTTCCGCAGAAAGTTTGGGGGCTGTTACGGTGTGTATTTCTGCGGAGGGGGAGGGGAGCGGGCTCCTTCTGTGTGTGCTGCTCCTCTGGGTGCCTATTGGAGAATAATAGTGTAAGTGACAACCTAGAAGTAGACTTTCTGCTCTTCACACTGGATAGAAAAGCTGCCTTTTTTTTTTTGGCTTTGATTTTTTTTTTTTCTAATACCTCACTTGCATTGGTTTTATTTTTGAAAGGACAGCCAGACTTAAGTCACCTCCCACCTCCATTTAAACCTGCTACTTTATTTTTATTTTTATTTTTATTATTATTCTGAATTTTGAGCACTTGTCTGATCAATTGCTCTTCAGCTCCTTCCTCTGCTGCTCTCTCGAAAGATATTTAATATAGATTTTTTTGTCCATTGCCATTTTTGCTCATGGCTACTCTGTTTCTCGCTATCTATTTTTGCCCCTCCCCGCCTAAAGGAAAATAGCAACAAGAAAACGAGAGAAAAAAAAAAAAAGAATATTAGGGGAAGTAGTCCTCAGGTCTGCTGCCCCCCGCCCCCCCCCCCCCAGAAAGGGGGGACCTAGGAAAACATCACTCTCGAACTTCTTCCTCCTCAAGAGCTCGGGCTGCAAAGGAAACCTCCTTTGTTTTTGTTATTTATATGCTGTCAAGTTTTGAAGTGGTGAGTTTCGGGTCGGTTTTGCTAATTTCACTCCGAAAACTGCAGTGTTTCTGTTTCTAGATAAGTACTTTGCTTCTTTGTCTCTTTAAAAGGTCACAGCGAAAGCTTGGCCTGGATCGCGAGAGCCATATGGAACGGATAAGTGCGGAGCCTCTCTCAAATGTGATTATGGGGTTTTATGGGGGAGGGAGGGAAGAGGAGGGGAAACGAATGGGGAGGGGGCTGGTTCGGGAGGAGAGAAAGAACCGGGAGAATAGCTTCGCGACAAAAGGGGACCCCGGCCGGCTCCCATTCAGAAATTGCGCGGTGCGCCCGGACGCTGGGAAACCGTGCCTCGAAATTGTGCTCGGCCCCGAACGCCCGTGCTGAGAACTTGTAGTTGGGAGAGATGCCTGAATGCGAGAGCCGGGGACAGTCGGCCTGGCAGCGGAGCGGAGAATAGTTGCTCCCTGCAGCCCTCTCCCTGGGCAGGCCCCGCTGGTTGGTGCTCATCACTATTCCACGCTGAGGTTTCACTGAACTTTAGCCTTGGGCATGGAGTTTAAATGAGTAAATTAGGTGTTTTATGTGCATGTAATTTTGCTTTGTAACATAAAGCTTTTTACAAGATGACTAAGCGGGGAAAGGATGCCGATGGGTGGGTATTCCGAGGCCGAGCGAAATGACCCATTTGGTGGTTGGGTTGCAGTCGGGGCAGTAACTGAGCGGCGATCTATCACTTTTATGCACTGTACATGATGGAGTGCGATTCTGACTCATGATGACTAGATACTTTTTGCAGCAAAGAGCCTCGGTGCATTAGAGTACTTCCGAAGTTGCCAAAAGTGATGAGGATTTTCTTGTTTGAGGCTTTTTTGTTGTTGTTGTTTATCTCCCCTCCTCTTTTATTTTTATTTTTTAATTTTAATCCTCTTATTCCTGAAAGGGACCAGAAAAGCAGCTATATAGCACATCAGCATTGTCAGAAACATCGGAAGATGTTAAGGGTTTGAGACTGTAATTCTCTTCTTGGGCTGCAGTTAACACAGTAAAAAAGCAATACTCTACCCAAAGTGGCTATAATAGGCACGTTTCCCGTTAATGAGACATGCGACCTAAAGCAGATGGGATCGAGATGAATGGGAAACCTTAGTGTGTCACCTTAGAGTGCGAGGAAAAATAACGATTTTCTAAACTTTGGCTGTTCTCTGGCATTCTTTAGGTTGCTTGTAAACGTTCAGATTAATATATTACCTCCTTCTTCACTCTATCGGGAAAAGCAGTGCAGTGTTCACACAAGAAAAAACAGTTTACAGAATTGTCATTGGCATAAATACCGATGACATAGAATAGTATATACAAAAAAATCCCGAGATGTTTAGGCTTTAATGGCTTTGCGATGAAATGTGCAGAAAATGTGCTGAATTACTAGGCAACTGAAAGAAAGTAGCAATTATCAGATTCGCACCAGTCTTTCTAAATAGAACTTCCCCAGTATTAGTAGTTGCGCTCAGTAATGTAAATACTAGTTCATAAATTAATGTCTAGTCACCTGTCCTTAGTGATTATCTTATACGCATGGCGTAATTGTCAGTGCAGTCACTCCTTTCTCTGTCAGAGAAAGGCAGGGTAAAATCCCTGACAATCATAACAGTATTGATGAATGAAATCATAACCTGAAAGATGTCTCGCTTGTCAGCAATTGATGGCCCCTATACCTGGTAAAATAGATTCTGATGAGTGGCAAAAATCCTCGAAACTTACTCCGTTATGTTATAGGCGTGGGGGATTTTTAGTTACTTAGCTGGAATTGTTACTCATGGACTGTGGTTTTGAAAGTTTGTGAAAAGGGAAAGACAAGCAAGCTACCATACACCTTTTCATAATTTGTTATTGAAATTACTTCCGAATTTGGGTTTCATATAGCTGTGCGAGTAGGTAACTTTACGTCACCAAGAGATTCTTTATATTTAAAAGGCTTTCGGAAGTCCTGTCGAAATTGTGATTTTTTTTTTTCTTCATCACTGTGTTTTGTGAGATGCTGCCTTTCTTCCCTCTTAGTTTAAAAAAAAATTAAGTAAGAAACTGCTCTATTTAACAGTTAAAGCCTAACACCTTAAGAATTCTTCGTATGCTTATCTTAAACTTTGCGAAAGTTCTTGAACTTTCTCTAAAAAATCAATCAGGCAACTCAAAGCAACTGCCTCTCACCGCTGTTTTCCGAAGTTAAATGTTAAATTCTCTTCTAATTTTTATTTTTTAGGTGTGGGAGGGAAATTGTAAATGGACAATGTTCTACTTCACTAATAAATCTGTTGCTTCCTCAGCTAAAGTTTGAACAATCTCTCTGTTGTTGTGCATCCATTTTTTATCAAGTAGATTGAGAACAGTTTCACTGGGATCTTTTTCTTTCTCTGTCTCTCCCCCTCTTTTTTTTTTTAACACAATAAAATCACCCGGGATTAATAACAAACCTTCCCATGAGATTTGTAACAATAGCTGTGTTGGAGAACATATCTTGACAAATATCATCATTTCTATGAGTCTTAGTCTCTGTCAGATTTATAAGAATATCTGTGAAGATTTTGTTAAAGGGGTACTCTGGTATTCCACCAGATTACGGTGTAATCTCTGTAAACTGGGGCTTGGGGTCATTTTTTTTGGAGAAGTTTGTTTTTCTTTTTCTTTTTTTTTTTTAAAGGCATCTTCTGCCTTGTTAAAATAGTTATTTGTTCTTCTTTATGAGCTTACGATGCATATAGATCTCTGTACATGTGCAGGCTGTGTACGTATACATATGCGCACACGTGTACAACATATATTTTTTTTTGAATCATGGCAGGTGATCTTTAGAGGCGGGACTGAGTATGGATCATTTGAACGAGGCAACTCAGGGGAAAGAACATTCAGAAATGTCTAACAATGTAAGCGATCCGAAGGGTCCACCAGCCAAAATTGCGCGCTTGGAACAGAATGGGAGCCCATTAGGAAGAGGAAGACTTGGAAGTACAGGAACTAAAATGCAAGGAGTGCCTTTAAAACACTCTGGACACCTGATGAAAACTAATATTAGAAAAGGTAACACTTTTAATTCTGCATTTGAGAAATATGAATTATAATATTTTGGGGGGAGGGAAGCATACTTTTGCAGATTCTACTTCATTTATATTTCAGTATTAAATCTCCATTCTAAAATACTATATATTCCCAACTCTGATATAAATCACATTTGGGAAATGTAAGCTTCATGCTTGGGTGGAGCATCTTGCTTTACAGGGTGGAGTCTGGTTTTTGCTAAGGTAAAGGCTAGCTGTCCTGATTAAAGCAAATTCCTACATTGAAATAGAAGTGATATAATGCGTTAATTCTTTGAGTAAGCGTTGGGCTCAGAAATGCAGAAATCTGTAAGAATAAAGACTGAACCCCTGAAAAAAATTCTCGCCTTCCCTCTGAACGTTGGTCCAATCTTGGAAGGGCAGCAGTATTTCCATAACAGTTGCAAGTTTTTTTTTTGTTTTTTTTTTTAAAGAGAGTGTGGAAATCTTTAGGTATCACACTGGAAAAGTCATTTACGATGTCAATCTTTGCAGTTTATTTTCTTAAGTACAATTCATTATTGAACAATGAACAACTTGGGTGTCATATTTTTCAGTGGCTGGTTTGCTGTAATTAGACATTTACACAAGGAAAAGGCACGTTTAGAATCACTGATGTTTGTATATGGATGGCTTTTGTTTGCCTTAAAAAATACTTTCAATGGATAAAAATCTATAAATTTTGCATACTGAAATATATAATCCCCCCTTCTTTTTTTTTTGAACCACGTTCTGCAGTCTTGCTAATTTAAATAAAAACACACTGTATGTAATTCTGCATTTGTATTAAAACAGCCTTTACTTTTGTATAATCAGTACATGTTTATAATCCAGATTTTTCTTGCATTTGCTAAGCTAAGTGCAAAATACAACCAAGACTATTAAACGCACAAAGTTAGAAGGCAGAGGAATTTCATTGTGTTTGATGCATAACATTTATCGTACAATCATTTATTTTTTCCTCGGTTTGGCGAAAACAAAGAATATATTGATCCTGAGATGAACAGACACAGCAGTCCGTATTGTTAGATCTTTATCTATTAAAAATGGCAAAACAGCACTTCAGCAAATTCTTTGGCCTCTGCTCATGATTACCCTATTTATTGATTGTTTGCCAAGAATGTACACATCTTAAGAAAGCCAGGGTAAGAGCATTAAAAATATAATTTATTATGGCTTTTCAAGCAGAGTGCATTAATATTGTACAGTGAAGCAGTGGGGCTATATAAAAAGGACTTTCTGACGCCTGCAAACATATAAGTTCCATAAATTCCTAAATAGGAGATTTCAGCTGTCTCTGGTATTATGTGATATTTGCACAGCAAACTTTAATGCCAGGACAGTTTTAGACAAGGATTCTACAGACTTCACTGCTCCTTATGGTAGACGTGCTGTTTACACAGACTCATAAACCTTCAGCAAAAGCTCTAACACTGCCTTCAGGTTTAAATCATGCTGTATTTTTAGCAGCGAGCACTGACCAGTGCTCTCCCCTTTAATACTAGAAGGTTATGGAGTTGCTGCAATTGGAGGTCTTGCCAAGTACTAGCAGGAGAGATCAGCCAGCTAAGGTTGTGCTCTCCTGTACAACATTTTTCACATTAACAGAAGGACACGAGTGACAGTTTGCTAAAAGATTTAGTAGCTTGATTTGTAGTCAGATGATACCTGTGTCACGCTACCAGGATCCACCTCTGATAAGCTACTCTGGACACAGGAATTTGGCCAGGAGCTTCTTCTGTGCTGTTTAAAGTACATTTTTTTGGAATGCTCTAAGTCCTGAGAGCGCGTACTTGTCAAAAAGTGGGCTGACACACAATGCAGTACTTGTGCATTGCTAGTTTTATCTGATCAGAACCTGATTTGTAGGGACTGATAAGGAAAAAGACAAATCAGTCTTGGCTGTTTTTGAATGTGTATGCCCTGTTTGTTAAAATGAAGCTTTGTTTACTTTTTATCTTCAGCTATTAGCAGTGAAACTACTTAAGAATTTTGAGCCCTTTCTTTCAGACAGATGTTAGTAGGTGAAACATCAATTGTGAGAGTGTGAAAGAAGGGGAAAAAAAAAAGAGAACCAAAACCTTTTTGCAGATGAAGTACGTGTGTATGTTTTGGAAAGCTCTCTACAGCTTAATTAAAAGCAATGAAGAAATCACCAGTTTGCATGTACTGCTTTTGCTTTGGTCTTTTTTCCTTTCCTGACCGGTCTCAATGAGATTTAAAAAAAAAAAAAAAAAAAGACAAAAAGACAAACAAACAACAAGAAACACACGAAAATCCAGAAAAACCCTTCTTCCTGCACTGCCTAAATATTGGCAAGCTTTTAGTCCTGTCTTTCATGCTGAGCCTATTGGGCAAACTGGAGTGAGTTTGTGAGCTTTTCCTGCAAGCCTGAAGGGGTTTATTTGCCAGAGATTGACTCTCTGGTGAACAGATGTAGTTTAAATATACAAGCTTAAAAGGTATCTTTTTTTACCATGATTTCTTGCTGTATGTTAGAGCACAAATCAACAGACGTGATCTTAAAGCATTTCTGTTGTCAACAGTAAATCTCCTCTCTCAGCTGCAGGATGCCTTGTGCACCAGAGCAGGTTAGGAGGCTCTGTCAGTCTAGAGGGCAGTGGTTATAGAGGCATTAACATTGTAGAACTAATTGGAGTTCCTGGGTGCCCTGTTAAAATAACCCTTGTCATCATTTATGCTAAAGATGATACCCCTCTGGCAGGCTGCCATAAGGCGGTTCGGTACATCTGCTTTTAACCCTTTGGTTTTCTGTCTCCGGGAGATTCTATCCTGGGACAGCGCGGAACCTGAGGCCATGGGGTGAGGTGCCCCTGATAGGCCGGGAGAGCGTTCTCTCCAAGTCTGGAAATCTGGCTGCTGGGAGGGACGTTTTCCCTAAAACAGCCTGGGTCGTTGGTTAGTAATTCTGCCTGTTGACAAGAAGGAATTTTTAAAAAAATAAAAATAAAAAGGAAGGGAAAGAGGTTGTTTGCGTAATAGTCGGTGCTGAGGCAGAGGGAAGGGTCTGTCATGAGATACTACGAAACTGGAAATTAGTAATTGGTTTCAGGCATACAGAAATAGCAGTGAATACCAGGAATGTTGAATGCGTGTATATGAGGCAACACAAAAAGAAGCCCGAGCTGCAGGTATGCTCCTTAAAATGGCATTGAAATCATGATTTGTTTCTTAAAGATGCAAGCGAAAGTAGTGCTCAAGTGCACTCAATGAATGAGGCATGAATTAGCGTTAACTTTTGCCTTGTTTCCTCGGGTGCCCTTTTCAGAGTGAATGCATAACACGCGAGGTGATTTGTTGTCGATGCTGAAGGTAATGAAATATTTTTGGCAGAACTGAGAAAGTTTTAGTGTTAACGAACAAAATTATGTGGCTGGTACTAAAATGGCTCACACTGAAGACATCTGCAGTGTGTATTTAGGTTCTCGTGCTGCCTGCTACTCACAACAAATCAGGCAGGACAGAGAGAATCAACTTCTCTTCAGTTAACCTTGTGATTCCTGCAGCAGGTAATTCCTTCATCTGTATCCCATCAAGGAAGATAAATTTGCATTTCTGCTTTTCATAGAGAGCGATGTTTTGCAGACCTTTATCTTTTTGAAGAAGGACGAGGGGACAGGACTCCGGGAATATGTTTATCAAATACTTGTGATCATTCCTGATGCCTCATCTGCCTGTTCGTACAGGTTTTATTTACATAACGCTTTGTAGACCCGCATACTCTACTATTACTTCAGTTTAATACATAAAACTTAATTTTTTTTTTTTACAGGAAGTATGCTTCCAGTTTTCTGTGTGGTGGAACATTATGAAAATGCCATTGAGTATGATTCTAAGGAGGAGCATGCAGAATTTGTGCTGGTGAGGAAGGACATGCTTTTCAACCAACTGATCGAAATGGCATTGCTATCCCTGGGATATTCTCACAGCTCTGCTGCCCAAGCAAAAGGTAAATAAGGTGATGAAATTGTACGATGAATTGTGTTAGTTTGGAGGGCTGCGGGGGAGGGGCAGGATTTCTTTCAGGAATGTGATGCAAGTTTCACTTCTTAAACTTCTTGCAGATTCTTTCTTCATCTTTTTGTTTCTTTCCTTAATGCATTTTTGTTTAGTTAATGCGTAGTTTGTTCATGTGGAATGTTGAGGTAGAGTATTTTTCTTTCTTTCTTTCTTTCTTTTTTTAAGAAAAAAAAAGACTTCAACTAAATCATTAGTATGCTTATTGACCTTAATAATCTGCTCCACTGAGGATCCACAAGGAAGTGTAAAGCATATTTGAGCAGATGGACTGTTGAGAGTCAACTTGCATTTATGACTGAATATCCAGCTCTGTTTCTTTTATTTTGTTCATCATGGTTTTATAGACTGCAAAGTACTATTATTATTTTTAACTCAGTCCTTGCGTTGCAAACTCCTTTATAATTTATTAAGAATGCCAACTATTATATCATGTCCTATTGAATTCATGGGTACTTGAGAAAATATGCTTCTATACATATTAAAAGAATTCTCTACTGTAATACATTTCTATAATTTCATTATATAGATAAAGAATATCCTTGGCGATGTTTGAGGGGGGGGATTTGGGGAAGCTGCTTTTCTGATGGTTTATTGTGCCAGATTTCCGAGGCTAGAAAAAAAAGTGATGATCTTCTTAAAATTAGATATTTCTTTTTGCCCCTAGGAATTTTCAGGTAAATAACTTCTTTTTAATTTCCTTCTTGCCCTCCCTCCTCATCCAAAAATAAATAAATAAATATTTATTTGTATGCCCCAGGGCTAATCCAGGTTGGAAAGTGGAATCCTGTTCCACTCTCCTATGTGACAGATGCCCCTGATGCTACAGTAGCAGACATGCTGCAAGATGTGTATCATGTGGTCACACTGAAAATCCAGTTACACAGGTAAGTTGTGTACCAGTTTTGGGAAGTGAACTGTTACTTGTCTTCTCTTCTGGTTAATATTGCTTGTGTTGAATTCCCACTGTGCCGTGTGCTCTAAGTACAAAGGCTTATCTAAATTCCCTTTTAGTTACCCTAATTTTTCTTTAACTTACAGCATACTATTGCAGAAAACTTTTATAGCTCTGATACATAGATTTTCTTTGGATATCTCATTAAAACTATATTGCATTTTAGTCAATTAAATGATGCATTACAAGAAGGCATTTTACATAAAGTTTACTTAAGAGAAAAATATTTTTGCATATCATGAACAGTACCATCTGTGTGCATTTTGTAAAAGAATGACTTGCTCACACTTATTGTTGCTGTCTAGGTTCTTAAATTTCATGGTAACAAAAAAGGAAAAAATGGTTAATATATTAATGCTTTTCATGATCAGTCGTGAGAAAGCATTACACCTTAAATTGTTTTACCAAGCGCATCAGAGCAGGAAGGTAGAAGTAACATGAAAAAATAGTCGCCACATGCAGCTGATGTATAATTCATGCATCAATACAGCAGATGTGTTGTATAAAGTAATTAACTAATCGGAACAATCAGGAGACCGAGAGCAATCTCCAGATGCATCTGCTTGATGCGCAAAATGAAATCTGTCTGTCTTAAAGGAATGTTCTGCAGCAGGATGCAATCTTGTAATAATCCCTTTTCTAATCTGTGTTTCAAATAGTTGCCCTAAACTAGAAGACCTGCCTCCTGAACAATGGTCTCACACGACAGTAAGAAATGCTCTGAAGGACTTACTGAAGGATATGAACCAGAGTTCATTGGCCAAGGAATGTCCCCTTTCACAGGTACTTAGCATAACATGTAATAAATAATAAAGCACTATCAGCAACACTGATGTGAGATTTGAGATTTCTACAGACTGCAGCAAGTAGTGTCTGTGGAGCGAATCTGCCAAAAATGCAAATTCATTTGACCACTTCGTGATCTTTATAAACACGCTTGATTCATTTTGAACATAGTCTTACAACGTTTCCTATGGGGAGTTGTGAAAGGCTGTTTACACCACACTAAAATTGTCTCACGGCAAACTGGATTTTAACTGGTTTTTGTCTTCAGTCTTTGAACTGCTTTGATGTAACTACTTTTTTCAAGCACATGTGTTCAAGATGTTAAAAGACTCTCTACTTACTGCTGTCAAAAGTACTACTGAATCTGAATGCTTGTTAGATAACCTGCAGTAGTTTTAAATGCTAATTCATAAAATGAGACAGTCTTTGGCATGCTGTATAAGAGGGGAATAAAAACTAAAGCTCTTCGCATGATGTGTTGTTGTTGCAAACAACCAAAGGAAAATCAGCCATTTATTAGTTCTAATCAAAATAGACCTAAACAAAAATGAAATCTCAATTTATGCATTGTTAAATATTGAACCAGTGCTTCCTTGAAGCCCTAGTCGTATTCTTGTTTTTTGTCATTGTTTTGTCAAATTACCATGAGGGAGCAACTCCTTTTTCTACGCGGTATGGAAGCCATCAGTATTGCGGTGGGAACTTTGTATTTAGTGTCACCGTTTAGATTTTAAATTGTATTTTGTTGTGGTACAGCAGAGAAAAAATTCGAGCATTTCAGCTACGCTATACAAATTGTGGTAGTGAGAGGTAAAAGAAAGTCAAGTTATTTTTATAGAGATTTTATTTCTTTTGCTCAGAATTTTGGAGTCTTTGTCTCTGAAAGACTTCAGTTAATCTATAGAGGACTTGACTCTTTCCGTTTTTTCAGTGGATATACTAGCAGACTGTTTTCCCATCGCTTTTTGTCCCCCATGGTTAGATTGCTTTCAGTGATGTGGCTCCAATATAGGAAGTTTTGAAGTGGAAATAATCAAAATTATCTTCACTGGTTGCAAACCATTCCAGTGGTATGTCTGCAAAGTTATCTTGCTCATACCTATTATAAAAGCGTGTGAGCTTTTGCACTTCTGGCTCACAGAGTCTGCATATAATTTGGGATTTTTCGCAATTTTGGTATGATAGTGTTAATTTTTAGTTGGTGCTGATGGATAGCCAGTAAGTTGTATAGAGGTTGAATACTTCATTTATAGGTTAGCTTATGGTTTCATGTAGAAAATTTGTGTGTATGTAGATGATGCAGTTATAAAGGAGAAAAACAGTTTTTAGTTTTTAAAAGAAATGCTTTGTTCATGACAGTGTCACGCTACTGGAGAAATTTCAATAATTACTATTTTAAAAAGAATTTTTAAAAACAATATTTTTTAATATCATAATTCTAATGGACAAAAACCGCCTTGCCTAATTACTATATTTGAAGACAGCATCTGAGATTACCGGAACTGCAAATTACGTAACTCTGATTTGAGGATGTTTGTGTATTATTTTGCGCTTTTTTTTTGGTGTAAAATATGTTTAAAGACATGAGATCTTTTTTTCTGCTGTTTGAAGCCTGCTTAGTATTTTTGTCACCTGTTTATCTTTACTGGTGCGGCAGTGGTTGGATTTCTTAGAAATTTAAGTTTCTCCTTTTTTTTTTTTTGGTTGTCCATTTCTTTAAAGACCATGTCACATTAAATTAAAATATATTTATTTTGTCTTAATTTTTAGAAAAATAAATGTTTGGTCAAAAGCCCATCAGTTAATCTAAATCTTCCTGTTTTTCTCTGGGAGCTTGCAGTAAGATGTGGTGGTCCAACAGTGTCCTTTTCAGATGACTAAACTGATGGGAATGCTTCCTCTATTTTCCTTACCAATAACTAATTGTATATTGTCCCTACACTGACAGTTCTAAAAATGTCTGTTTTATTAAACATATTCAAGTTTGTGAATTGCCCGCAGTGCAGTGCTGCTGTAGCAGAGGTGAGAAGAGCAAGGCACAAGGTGGAGGGCAATGTGTTCTTAGAGGATCTATCAGAATGCCAGCATTAGATTCTTGTAAGAGAAGACCAGTGGTCTCTCCTCACATGTACTTTCATGAGCATAGATAATGCCATATGAAGTGCTTCATCACAAATGCAAAGTAATGCAATGGCACCGTACCATAAGTTATTAACACTGTTATGGATATAATTTATTAACCACAGAAAAATGACTCGAAGTGGAAATGAGATTAGTTATCGTTTTCTGTCACTGTCATTAGCAGTACTCTGTTTTGTGTAGGTACGAAAGGGTTTGTTGGAGAGTCTGTAAGCTGCTGTGCTCAATGTATGGCATCTCTGGAGCCCAATTTAAGCATGAAAGACTGAGAGGCATCATCCTCTCTTAGAATTTACCTTTTTTTCTTAATTCACCTTGCATTTCTATATTAGAAAATTGCTCTTATTTATGTAGAATATTGATAATCTATGAATGGCAAAAATACCAAGCAAAATATTTTTCTAGCACAAGTTAATTTAAAGGTTTGAATATGCAGCAACAGAGAAACCTCTAGAAAACTTAATGGCAACTTCTACTTGAGTGAATTTTTTTTTTTAATCCATTTGCTTTCATGTGAAACTAAAACCTTGGGGTGCACAGCTATAAACACTTAATGCCTTCCTCAGTACAGTACTACTGCGACTCTTCCATTTGGAGCGCTGAATACACAGGCCATTCTGAAGTTACTGCAGCTGTCTCATTCTGAGACTGCCATGGTCATCCTGTGATGGCCAGGTTTACCACTCGCTATAGGAGCCCACATCACAGGGAGTCCTCATTGACATGAATTGTAGTCCTTGAGAAAGACTGGAGCAAATGCACAGCTCTCAGCTGCTGTGAAATTGAGAGCATAGGTCTGGAGATTTATTGTTAATATTTTTTTTAATATTAGGAAAACAAGGTAGTGAGGTGCAAGAGATTTGGCATGCAAAAGCCAATCTTTTCTGAATTATGTGCTGCTGTGTATTTTGCTGCTTTTTCTCAGATTTACAGGCTTTGTTGCTAGAGACTACCAGTGCGTGCTGGTGCCAGGTGAAAGACTTCCTGTGTTTGATACGCATGGCTAGGTTCATTTCTGCTTCCTTCCCAGATCTCTTTTGATGGGGAAAGTCAACTTGGAATTTAATCTAAGGCTCAGTTTTGGGCCTTCTTGTGCATCCCATTAAACCTGTGCATCTCATGAGTGGCTAAGATCTTGATTCCCTCTTGTTTTTGTTCTTTAGTCTCCAAAGAGTTGGAAAGAAATTGTCCTACCATCAATTTTTATTTCTGACCCCTTACAGTGAAGCTGTGCTCTACCTCAGTCTGTTGGGAGCTGCTCTGAAGTGATCAGGCAGTTGGGCCTGTTGCTCTCATTTAATGTCACTCCTACCATCTCTGTTCAGCCTTAGTTCTAATATTTTTGTACTTCATTTTCACGGTTTTGCTCTGTTTGGGGATTTAGTGCTGAAGTCTCCTATTACTACTACAGCTAAAATAACTAAAATACTACAGACCCTATCTATGCTGTTATTAATAAGGGGTTTGGGGGTTCATTATGTTTCTGTTGAATTATTTTCTCTTTCTCTTTATGTGTATGTGTGTTTACATATATACATATACACATACACACAAAAAAAATGGAAGTTAATTTGGTAATTCTAGAACCAACTCGCATTTGGTGTGATTTTGAACATTTAGGTGTACACCTTATCTTGAGTTCCTGTCACCTTTCCATGGGAAGGAGATAACAAGTCACCTACTAGAGAGATTGCAGAGATTAATTAGTATCTGTGTAGCGCTTTGAAAATATGGCAGTGATCAAATGGCATTGACTTTCCAACTGATATTATCTCACCCGAATTTTTTCTATAAAAAGGTTTTCAGAATGATTGCCGTTAGTATTCACAAGCAGGTTCGAGATTTTCACTTTTTTGTTTATCAAGCCACTGTAAAAGCTTTTTTTGAGGGAAGGCATACTAGTCTTCCCTCATAGTACCCCAAAACACAAAGGTCATTTTTTGTTTTTCTTTTTTTCTTCTATTTTGCTTATCCTTTGAAACAATCTGTACCTAGCATAGCTTTCGGGGCAACCAATAGCCAAATGCATTGTGGAAGAGAAATTCCAGGAGTGATGTATAGTAAAATCTCATAGATATATATTTTTAATATAGTTGGAGACATGAATATTTCCATGGAATATATCCAAAGTCTGTGATACTTTTGTACACAGTAATTCAGTAATTTATATGTAATGTATTATTCTTTACATTTATTTTGAAAATATTTGTGTGTTGCAGTTCCCCCCCCCCCCACACACCCCCCAGCGTCTTTTACATAATTCTGCAGTAGATGATCAGGGAGGGATATATTCCGTCAAACTTGTGCACCCACAGAATAAGTACTGGTATGATACTGAAGTCTGAATAGTTCTGCACTTGTGATAAATATAGACATCTTGACTGCATTTTGAGCAAAATTCCATCCTGTAGTGAATGATTGCAGGCATAAGACATGGGCACGATATGTATCACATACCTTGCTCTTTGTTCAAATACGCTGCCCTGAATTTGCATGCTGTTTTATGCAGATATCATGCAGGCTTTATATGATCTGGCAGACATGCCAGGAAGAAAGCTTGCTCGGAACATCGGTGTTTCTCAGTTTACCTGATCTGAGTGTACCTGGCGGTCATAGCAAACAAGCAGCATTATATAGATATAGAAATCCTCTCACCTTTCCTGGCTGCTTTTCTAACAGTCTGAACATCCACCCCCATCACAACCCGAAAAAGTTGCTGTTACTAAAATTAAAATTTCCAGACCTATAAATAACCGAGGAATGAGCTATTAAGAGTTGCCAAAATCCATACACTTTATGAGCCTTTTTGAATTCTTTCTTCACAAAACTGAAAGGTTGTTTCTGCCCTCCCCTTTTAATTTTACCTGCCTAGACCTGAGACCAAGTAGTTGGGCTTTTTGCTGCTTGTACTTCCCTACTCTTTCCTCTCTTCATCTCCTTCTGCCCGCACTCCTCCCCCCTCCCCCCCCCACCTAGTAATTAATAACATCAGTAAGGAATGTAGCTCCTTTTTCTACTTTAGAAGTTACTGTACTTTAGGTTTTGAAGATGCCATTAATTATTTCGGGGAAGTAAATCCTTGAGGGCCTGGGCTCAGGTCTTGGCAGGCAGGTCCTTTCCAACCCACCCCCCAGATGCTCAAGAGCGTTCCCTCTGATGTCTCTTTTAGCTGATGAAGTATCAAGATTTTTACAACATTTTCAATTAACTATTAAAATTTGTGCCCAGAATTTTTAGTCATTCTGATAGGCTGAGCATTTGGAGTGAGATACAAAGCCTACTACTGATGGGATGGGGGAAGATGAGCTTTGATCATGATGCTGGCCTTGCATGAGCTGCTCCATTGCAGCTTCTCCATGAGGCCAAGTAGCAGGGTTTGTTGTTGTGGTGCTGGAAGCCCACAAGGTGAACCTTAAAGGTACCCTGGTTTTAAGGATGTTCTCAGGACACTCAACTCTTCTTTTTGTGTGCAATCTTAAAAATAACTTTCCTATATGTGATACATTCACTTCATGTGCTGTTTGTTGACCTCACTAGTGTTGTATTTCTATTGAGGACAGTGAGTTGAGTTCAAAATTCATATTGCTTAATCTTTTGATCATTGATTTATGTTCTTTAGATACATCTAAATGCTCTCACTTTTGCAGTTACATCAATCAAAGTGTTTTATCTGGGTAGCAGCTTCTAAAGTAGAAAATATATTCTTTCTGCCTCTTCATTAAGTTTAGCAACAATAAAGATGTTAAAGTCGCTTTTCAAAACAATTAGGAGGTTAGCACTTATTGCTTCTCAAGCAAGTGCAGTTTCTGAGTTCAGAGAATTCTGTAATGTGTCAGTCTTAGTATCTGCCTGTGCTGTCTTGAGGTCATGTGTTTCTGCTCCTGAAAAGGAGAAGTCCAGTGCTGAGATAGGATTGGTGTTGATTTCATCATTTTGTTTTATTTTATTTATTATTTTATTTTATTTTATTTTATTTATTATTTTATTTTATTTTATTTATTATTTTATTTTATTTTATTTATTATTTTATTTTATTACTTTATTTATTTATTATTTTATTTTATTACTTTATTTATTTATTTTTTATTTTATTTATTTATTTTTTATTTTATTTATTTATTTTTTATTTTATTTATTTATTTTTTATTTTATTTATTTATTTTTTATTTTATTTATTTTTTATTTTATTTTATTTATTATTTTATTTTTTCCCCTTGAGTCAGCTGTTTGGAGGAATAAGCAGCTGTCTTCTACTAGGCTTTCATGTGGACAAAGTACAAAAGTCATGCTTTTTTAAGGGAATAAAAATGTGACAATCTTCCCCACTTCATGTGCAAACTTGATGTTATAGCTCAGCAATTTGCAAACTGTGTCATGTCATCTGTATCGTATGGCCATTAAGTTCTAGGGAAGTGATGGAACAAAAAAGGAATGCAACACGTTTTCTTTAGATCTGTTTTCCTTCAGTAATGCGCATGTATTTTCGAACTGAGCCCCAGTCAGCTTCTTTTTTCACTCTTCTGGTCATCCTGAGAATGGTATATAGAGTAACTTTCATTTTAAATATTTGCTGTGGCATTCTTAGTTTATTATTTTTTATTTATATATATATATGTGTGTGTGTAAAACAAAATTCTATATTCATGCTTCTTAATGCAGTCATGGCTGAGTGCAAACCCTGATTTTTCTTTCCATGACTTTATTAGAGGGTTAACAAGCCACTCTTCCAATGTTCTTTAAAGCAAGATTGCAAATAAGTCTTTTTCTTCTTCCTATTGGCAAATTGTTGGCTGCAGAGTACTGCACAAGTATAAACAACATGAGAGATCCTTTAACATAACATGAGAGAGCCTTTAGTCGCTTTGCTCCCTAGCTTTGGAGCTCATTGCCAATTGAAGTAAGGAAAGCTCTGGCTGTTGGGACTTTTAAATCTAGACTTAAAAGTTATTTGTTCTGTTTAGCATTTTTAAAATGATTCTATTAGGAATTGTATGTGCTTCAGTTTTAATTTTAACTCATAATGATTGTAAAGCACCCTGGGATGCTTGCATGAAGGGCGCTACAGAAATCCAAGATTGTATTGTACTGTGTTGTAATGTATTGTATTATTACATGGTGCTGGAGTTGGACCACGGACAATTCATATAGAAAGCATTTGAATACGTAGCTAAAGATAAGGAGAAGTATGTGTGTGGGGGGGGTACTGTCTCTTCTTGCTTCTTTTCCCCCTTTTCTCTGTCAGTTATTTTATTAAACTAAATTAACATGGCAGCTATTCCCTAAGAAATGCTAGCATAATTTACTGCTGCAAAGGGGCTCAAAATGTAAACCAGATGATAAACTAAAAATAAAAAAGTCCACATTAAGATTTAATTGCATTTCCCTTTCTATATTACGTTCTTATGTAAAATACATTACAATACAGTACTTTCTTTATCACTTCCTTCACTTTTAACTGAATTTCATTAACAATAAAGAAATATATTGTCTCTGTTTCGGTAATGTCACTTGACAGTTAATCCCTTAACTTGATGTACATGTCTTTAAGATTTTTTTATTTTTTTTATAAAGAACATGATAGCACTGACTAGAGCCAAGTATTGCACAACCATGTGATTTGCAAGTTTCCCAGCTCGCAGCTTTGCCAGTGCAGGTCAATTCACACCTGCCACACTTATGCCATTCTGGTCCTCATGTTGCTTTTCCTTGGTGATTGTCAGAGGTAGGGAGAGTCGTGCGTGCGACTCATTCCTTCCTCCCCCCCCTTTCCCCACTCCAAATGTGTGGTAAACCTTGCGCATTGGAAGTGTCTGCTCAGGAATTAAATGGAGTTTAATTTCTGTCCATTAGGAAATGGCTATCCACATTGCCAATTAAGCCTTCTATTTAAAGGGCAAGTAAATATGTATGTCTCCGTCTTAATCGCTGCTGCGATGGGTTTGCAGAGACCTTCCCCAACTGGTTCAGTTATTACTAGCAGTGGTGGGAGGCATGGATATCAGTGCAGTTATAAAACCTACCCAAAAGCTGAGCAAATTCTGTAGGTGCTGGAGTGTTGCTGTCAGCAGATTTAAAGCTGAGGTATGTTTGCGTCAGGGCATACGGTGTAGGCATAAAGATCCGTCTGGAGAAAACTACTTGAATTTGTAATGCTCTGGTAGCAGACAGGAATGAGAGCAAAGCAGGACCCACTTATTGAGAGGTGATGCCAAGAGATGAGCACCTCTCACTTTGTCAGACCAGACTCATGCAGTTCTTGTCTCTAATCACAACATAGAAGCAAAGAGATGTGTTTCTCAGAAAGACCCTGAGCAAAACTCTCAAAGCTTGTTTCCTCCCCCCCTTTTTCTTCTCTTTTTAATTAATAATAATTTAGGAAAACCTAAGGCGAGGGAGAGTTTTGTCTCCCTTTCCTTGGACGCTTCAAGAACGGCACAAACAGTATCAGATTCCCCTGGTGCCTCGCAGCAGTTATCAGAGGACAGGTTTTTCAGGACAGCAGCAGTCTCAGACCTGCCTCACTCCCGGACTGGAATAACCGAGTTAAAAAGAAAAAACTCTGTTCCCCAGGAATGGGAGCACATGAAAGTCTCTCAAAGACTTTCCTCACATATTCATATCTCTTCATTTTTCTAGGTTATTATTTATTTATTTTCTAAGTATGGAGATTTCCTACACTGAGAGTTGCAGTTCTTTTGTAAAGTTTGTGACGAATGATTACCTGTGTTCTGGAAGGTGGGGGAATGGCAATAAAGTCGAACCTGTTCCCAGCTTTGCCATCTATCCGAAGGATTTGTTACTTTTTGGCAATCTGGCAATCTACCGTAGAGAAGGATGATTTTTGTGATGGTGAAAAGCTGAGATACGTGTGAAGGACATCCGTGTCTATGTCCTTTCTAGAGGTGGAGATTTCAGTTCTTGAAATTTACCTTGTGTGTGTATTTAAATCAATATATCTGTACTCTCTCAGAACTGTGGGATTTTGTATTCTTGCATGTATCTCAATAAAATCCCACCAAAATATACTTGCCAGCTAGTATGTCCCCAGGCTTTTAAAGCTGTGTGCCCAATTCTGCATATTTTTGTAAGGAGATTTGTGTGCAAAACCTTATCTAGGATAATTTTTGAATGAATAGAACCTCAAAGTGCACGTGCCTGTTCCACACAGAAGCTAGCTGGAACATTTCTCTTTCAAGATTATCGAGCTTTGCATATTTTTATGAACTCTTCAGAGCATCTAGACTTCTCACAAGCTCTTGTCAGTGGAAAGCAACAATGCAGAGGATAAACTAGTACCTTGTCTAGCACAGCTGCTTGAAGTGTCACCTGCATACGATTTTACCAAGCAGAAGTTAAGAATCCATAGCAAATTTCATGCTATAACTCCTTTTTTTTTTTTTTTTTTGTAATTCTTTACATGTTTTTCCCAGGACAACAGAGTTTGTTCATGTGCTTTCAACAAGGTAAATGTCCTCCTGAACTGGGGTCTGTAGGATTAAGAATAATCAGAAGTACAGGTGGCTCATAAAGTGGCATGCGGCCTGAAACAATAAATCTGACACTTAACCATTTAAACAAAAGATAGGCAGGGGATGTTGCATTTGGCACTAGAGGGGTATTTAAGCAATCAAAGGCATAAGAGAAGCTAGGAGCTGAAATCAATAAAGTGCAAACTAAAAGCTAGTCATGCATTTAAAAAGAAAAAAGTACTTATCTAGTGAAACAGATTATCATGGGATGTGGTGAAAGATCCAGCACAAGAAGTTTTCAGATCAATATCGGATGTTTACTCTAATTCAGCCACAGGTAACTTAGCTGAATTCAGTAATCTCTGGATGAACTTCTAGGGTTTGCTTTTATGTAGAGTCCAAATAGATACTCAAAATTGTCCCTTTTGGCTTCAAAAATCTGCAAAATCTTCTGTAGAAAAAGGAAAAGAGATCAAAGAAAGGACTTATCCTAAACACCAAAAGAAATTGAGCAAGACAACTGTTAGTGCTACTGAGTCTGATGACTTCTTGTCTGGACATTATGCCTTAGGGCTCAACTTCATGCCAGACATCTGATGCTTTGCCTAGCAGAACAGTGGAATCCGAGAAGAGACTTGCTCAAAATCGTGTCCTATTTCCCAGCAAGGAAATCTTCCTTAACATGGTGGATAATACTAAGCAATTTTGAACAGCATTTTACAAAAACTGTAGTGGAGAATCACCATTGTAGTTCACTGAAAATAGAGAGATTACCCATATCTCTATCAGGAAAATGTATGATTTGTTTTTTTGGAAATATTCTGTGTGCTGAAAGCTGCATTTAATGCATTAATAGATCTAAAATGTCACCTGCCACACAAAGCATTTGCATTAGGATACCATTTGGAAGCATGTGCATTAAGAGTGCCTTTTCCAGATAGAAAGCAAGTCAGAAGCAGTCTGACCTGGTTAAAAGAGACTTGTTGGAAATAAAAGCAGTCTACTTGAGAGGGAGATGGAGGTGGAAGGTGTTTCTCACTTCAGTTTTCCACCGGATTTATCTGTGATCTTCAAGACCCCGTCTACCCCAGCCTTCATTCTTGTACAAGAAACGCTGATTTGCCTTGTCCATGTTGCACTGTGACGCTGCCTGGTGTAGGAGCAGCAGCTGTGAGAGGGAAATGGTTGAGGCAAAGGTCTCTGTCATCATATTCCAGGGCTGGGGAGGAGGGATGGAGCTTACCCTGGAGTAGCTCATGGACTCAAAGTGCTCTCCATGGTTGGAGATTCATGGGGTTAGCTTCATCTGGAAGAAAATCCGACTATGTACTCCAGGATGGCTTTGTGATGGGCACCAAAGTGGGAGTAACAGGGACAGGCACTTGAAAATGTGTATTCTCAGTTTAAGCTAAAACAGCAGTACAAAGGAATCTAGTTACTTCATACGAGTATTTCAGTCGGATTCCTGACTAAAATGGTAGTGCTTGCCTTACCCATGGAGGTCTCTGGTTTCAGTGCTTTTCCTGCAGACACTACAGAATCAAAATCTTACGGTATAATAATACACCCCACAAACTACAGGAATGTTTTCATTCAGTGAATTAAACCAAGAATTAACTTATTAAATTTTGATTATTTTACATTTTAAGTTTTATCCATATTTTTACTACTAATTACTTAGCATTTACAAGGTGTGCAATAAAAATCAGGATGCTTAGATTCATGTTGGACATCTGACAGTGAAGACTTAAACACTTTACATCTCCTTATCTTTTATAGGTGGAGGTTATAACTTTTTCCTTTTTTTATTATTTTTTATTTTTATTTTTTAGTGTGGGGCACTATGACATACAGCTTGTAAAGCAGTTAAAAAGTCAATTCAAATCCGAATTAACATTTCCCACCTACCTATCTTTCTCTTTCTTAAGCTTTTATCCTTTGTAAATGTAAGATTAGTATCTTGGGAAGCAATTTTTTGTTTGAGTTTTATTTATATCCATCAGTGGGAGATGCTCAGAAAACACTGGGAGAAAGCTGCTTGGTCATGCAACAACTGGGAATTTATTTTACCAAGTGGCAAAAGTTAATGCAAGGATCAGTTCCTTCAGAAGCTGAATCTTCGTCCTTGTATTTCAAAATCTTCTGATGTGGGGGTATATTTATATAGATATGATTTATTGAGAATCTTTGTTTTGTAATCTTCCTTCATCACATTCAATGCAGCTGTATTTTTATATTAAAGTACGCATTTAAAATTCTTAAAGGCCACAGAAGAAGAAAGAAAAGGAGGAAGAAATCATTTATACTATATAAAGACAGGAGAAAGGAGGAAAAAAGTGCTTGTGTATTGGACAGAAAGCTTGTGTCGTCATTTGAAATACACCTTTAGGCAGTTTTAACTTATATGGCCAGCATTTGCCATGCAGATCCTTAATTCTCCTGACCCTGGCAGCGGTATAGAGGTCAGATAGCCATCCAAGTGCAATGCCAAAGGCACAAACAAAAGTTTTTTTTCTGCTCTGTCCATCTGTGTTATTTTTTTTTTCCTTATTCTACATGTTTATAGGGCATATGCCAACAAATTCTACTGTATTACTTGTTAGAGTTCAAGGTAAGGGACCAGCAAATTTAACATTGTTCTTCATCTGCAATTAAGCTGTCTGTTTTGTGATTCCTTGTCCAAAACACAGCTAGTTGCTGGATGTTTCCAAGCTACAGATCTGGTTTTACTTGAGGTGGCAGGTGATGGTTCTGTGCCATACCAGAGCACTAGGAACGATGTTTTGCCCTGGTTGGGTTTTTGCAGTATGTGGACTGGCAGAGGCTCAGACAGGCTAAAATTTTTGATTTGGGGGTAATCTTCTGTTATCCAGTTGGGGTTTGAATGCTCATTCTTATCTGAAAAATGCTAATGTAAAGTCTCCTGAGAAAGAAAGTCTCCTCAGAGTTCACCTTGCATTAAAAACTGATGTTTCAATTTCTATGCAAAAAAAAAAACAACAAAAACCACTAACAGGGGCTAGGATTGGGGAAACAAAGTTCCTCTGACCTTTAAGAAAAGATCTCTCCCCCTACCCAAATCTTGAGGTTCTGCTCTGCAACTTTATCACTATTCAAACTAGGTCTAGGGACAAAGACTCGTAACATTTTTCCTTTTTCTTTCTTTCTTTTTTTTTTTTTAAGGCATGTTAGGGTTGCAGGACTGAAACATGCTATCCTGCTGATGTAAAGTGAAGGATTTATGGGAGAGAAAATAGGATAGAGCCTTAAAAGTTTGGCTTTCAGAAATTGAGCCAGTAGTTTGACAGATTGTTCAGTAAATGTTCATTTTATTGAGAATTATAAAAAAAAAAGGTGCTTAACGCCTCTCTGCCGTTAATATTATATATTAAAAGGTTACTGTCACGATTAGTGTTTCAGCTCTGAAAATTGACTGTAAGGTTTATGGGCAGCACTGTTCACATTCTGCTAGGAAGACAAGATACCTTCTACATATCACTCGACAAAACCATTATGATGTTACAAAGCTTTATACTGAAATCTTGATAAATAGTAAAACATAAATAAAATCCCCTTTGAAAAGCAGGAGAATAGCTCCTTGTCTGTCTTACAGCCAGATTTAGCAGATGCGGGTTTGAATGCAAAGCAGTTGTGAAAATAGCCAGTGTCAAAGTAGTGCAAAATTAAACTTGCGGGGTGTTCTGTTTTCAGTGGCTGTTATTGTTGAAGTGCTCCATTTCAAAAGCATGCATTCCTTCCTACAGAAAAAAAATCAGATTCCTTAGTTGAAATTAATTAGCATTCAGAAACCAGATAGCATGTTTTTGGGTATTCATGAGATCTCTGTTTGAAAAAATGTTTTTAACTTGTAGAAATGTGTTGCAACACACAGATGGGAAGAAAAAGAAAAAAAAATCTCTTTAGCAAGCACTGTGTGTAAAAGGAATATTACATTTTGCACGCTCCTGATTACCCTGTGTAAACAGTTTTTGACATCTGTCTTTATAGTTTTCGAGGAGAGGAAGACTTTGTTAAAAGAACCATTTTTATACAGCAGTCACCATTTCAGTCTTGCTTTACCTGTATTATGAAAGCAGATGGTCTGCATGTCTTTTGAATATTTATAACTATCAAAAACAATCTCTTGCTATTCACCCTTAGGCTTATGAGATGTCAGGACTGTTCTGGTTGAAAAAAAATCATCTTGGGTGTTTACAGAAAGAGGATTACATTAAGCTGAAATGACTATACATTTTCCAGTTTAATATTTGTCCATCAGCTGTTTAATCGTATTTAGATAATTGTGTAAATAAGTTGTTGCAGCCCTTGCCCCTTCCACTGAGCAGGCTTGAAGCTTTAAACACCAATGAATGAGTTGCAAAAAAGCTTGGATTTTTTTTCCTAGTTAAACAACCTGAAAGGCCTAAATAAGTTTGGGTTATGATGCTCCTTCTGAGGGGAATGCTTGATTTGCAAAGGAATCCCCAATATCTAATTCAGCCGAGTTGTTTTAGAAAACTGCTCTTTCTCTCTGCTAAGTCTGTCAGTATGTATTTGTTCTGTGTAAATACTGCAGCCCAACTGCCCCTTCATGAGGCATGAAAACAACCTCATTCTACTCATATAAAAACAATTTTAAGGTTATTTAGGGGAAGTTTTGGGACTGTGGGGGTTAAAAGCTTTTTTGACTGGAAGCTGAGCAATCACTGATAACAGATTTTGCTGTGGTTGGTTGATTTGGCAGAAAAGCATGAACAGTTTTGGTTTAGATGATTGAATTAACCTGATTAACATTGTTTTTGTTGGTTTGCAAAAAGGACAACAGTATACTTTTAGTGATGATCGAACAATACTTACCTGGCTGGAGAGCAGTGCTGGAGGAAAGGTCTCCAAAATGCCTCTCTTTAGCACCTGCACCACTGGCTGAAGTGGCCAGCCAGCAAGAAACTCACGGGTCCTTCCCCTGCCATACAGGATGCTCCTTCCCTTAGCTTTTGACAAAACACCTTTGGTACCTGCAAAGGTATCAGCAGCTGATACTGCTGTCTTATCAGTTTTTATTTAATGGGCATAGGAAAAGAATCGTGCTTGAAATGTAATGTCTTTCCCAGTTTATCTAAGAAATTATGGTGCCTGTTTTTCAAATCTCTGATATTTAATAACCCTGAGAGAATGGGTTTCAGTTCAAGCTACAAGAAGCAAACCTCAGCTTGAACTTTGCAACAAATTCTACCCCTACCTCCACACAGTTGTTGGATGCCTAATTATAATTAACTTATTTGGCTAAAAAAAGAGCACTTGGGCTGCAGCAGATGGTATCATTCCAGAATAGTGGGATTTCAGTGAAGGTGGCACCATTTCAGACTAGATCTTCTGATTCTCAGAGCAGGACTGAAAGCTCAGTGTCTGGGGGGAGGGTCAGAATAAGTTGAGAGAGGGAAATTTGTGATCTTGAAGTCTTGCAACTTGCTTTCAAGGGTAAACTTCTGGGAGATGTGTTAAGACTGAGGAGCTGTGACCAGTTTTTGCCTTCTATCAATTTTCTTGGTGACATGTGAAAAAGAAATGTGATTGACTGATGAATGTGAAGTGTTCAAATGCGCCTGATATTTGTATGATGCGTTTATATTCGTCATCCTTGTGCATGGAAAGCGTCTGCCTCTGTGTCTCACAGATAAGGAATACCTATGTGCTATAGTACCTTAATATGTGTTGCAATTACAGCCATTCTTACTTTGATCATTAATAAGCATAACACTGGGAGCACCTCATATGTAATGACCAGGGAAATAAGGAAAATGTCAGTATAAATATAGTTTAGAGTGTGGACCTCTGAAGACCACTAACTCAGAGGGTTTGATACTCAGTTTTAAGCCCTAAGCATAGTGGGCATCTGTATATATATATAAATTGCTGCTAAAACATATAGGTATTATACAGCAGTAGGAATTATATAGGAATTTCCACAGCAAAGTGCATCTCTTTGCACTGACATAACTGCAGCTTTGATGACAAGATAATAAATAAAGAATAGAAACAATGAAATTCAATGTTGTCAAGTTATTTTCTGAGTTAACAAGGTAGTAATATTTTATCTGGCTTGTAAAATTTTGCCTTCAGTGAATTAGTAAATAAATCATTGATTCCTCCTGATGAGGATTCTTAGCGTAGGTAATATCACTTGAAAGTTTGCGTGAGTGTTCTCAAAGAAAAAAGGAGGATAATTTTCATTTTAAAATGTGTAGATAACGTCTATGGCTTATTTTTTTTCATCTTCTGAAAAGATACGGAGTAAAATCCCATTATTAGCCATCGTAGTCTCAGATTCACATTCTGTCAGAGAAGGCAAAATTCCTAGTAGTGTTGTTTAAACAGACTAGTCCCCTGTTTGATTCTAAAATAAATTAACTGCATTACATTTATTTCTGAAGAAGCAGGGCATGTTACGGACAACCATTTCATTGTCATATCTTCTTTGCAAAATGACATGGAAATGAAGAATAGGAAATCCTAGATCCGTTGGTAATAGGTAATTTACTAAAATTATTATCAATCTACATGTTTTCATACTTAGCAAAGTTACTTGAGCAGAAGACATCTGAGATGGCTGAAGTAAAATAAAAGAAAACCACCTTGAAATCTAAATGACATCCACAAAATATACTCAGTCTAACGTGGGAAGGAGGCCCATTACACTTGCAGTTCCCCATTTTGCACATGCAGATCTACAGGTTTTGCATGTACGGTAACTATGCTTTCATATAATTTGTCAATTCAGATTCACAGGACATTTTTAATCACACCTTATGTATCATGGGCCCACGTTTAAAGTGGTATAATCTGTAAAATAGTTTAAACAATAATTTTGTAAGTATTAGACATTAATGATACTGCTATTATGTTCAAAATTGAGATTGGGTTTAACTGAGCTCAGTTCAGGTCATTCAGGCTAAAGTCTATTAAGATTTCAATCTCCTTTTATACCGTCAAAAAGCTTATAGTTAATTTCAGAAATGCCAGATTAGTATCAAGGAATGGTAAGAATTTTAGTGATTCAGAGAAACATTAAAATAGCTGCCTGATGAGTAGAGGGTATCCACATTTGGCTTCAGTTAAACCGCTTCACTCTAGCAGTTCTGAGACCCCACAAATAGCATGTTATGAGTGTTATGTTAGAAAATGAATGGTTATAATCAACTTCACTACGATCGATAATCAAGATACTTTTACTTAGAGGCTGAACTAGCCTTATAAGAGAAGAGTTACAGTAGTATTTATTGCATTTTTACTCTCAACTATTTCTTCCAGCGGTTGTTGCAGTGTGTGTAACAAAGAGTTCATGCTGTACATTGATTTTACGACACCACAAATAGAGCTAAATGTTACATGCTGAATAGCAAAGAAACATAATAATCAGAGCTTTGTCTTCTTGAATGTCATTGTTTTCTCAATATGCTGGACAATTCTTATAGTTAAGCTAAAAGTAACTATTTTCCTCATAGAAATCTAAAGGTTGACAAAGTTCAGTCTATTGAAATTACATCTGTTAATTTTGTTGTTCATACATCATATACCAAATGTAATTTTCATGTAGGAGCAGTGCCTCGCTTGTTAAGGCTTTTTCTTAATTGATTTTGTAAAGGAATGTATGAGAACTGGAAGTTTTGTACATTGTAAATTCCGCTGTCTAGAGATTGGTTGAAGCTGAGCAGAAGGTAAATTTCTCACTGTAACTATCTGATATCTTGAGAACCTTTGAGGAAAAAAAAAAAAAAAGTTCTCTATCATTCTTTTGTTTATTTTATGGCTAATATCCACTTACAGAATTAGACGCAACAATAAGAATTTTTCATACACCTTTTTCTGTGAATCGCTTAAAATACCCTGTTTAGGAAAAGCAAGTCTGGAATTGTTTGGGGTTGTTACATACATATTTTATCCTTCTAGAAAGCGTTTTGTTTTACCCTGTTAATAACTCCTTCAGATAAATTTTGTTTTTTTGATTTTCCAGGTTCTATTCTTTGTAAGTGTTGCAAAGGGAATGGGAATGGGTTTATTGGGGTTATTGCTTGCGTTTCTGGAGTCAGCATAGCATTTGTATGTTTGTAAACTTGTGTTGGTATGTGAAACATCAATCAAATGTAAAAGCAGAAATAGAACAAACAAAGGCATTTTCACGATTAGCATCTTCCATTCTGAGTCCATCCTATGACCTGATATTTCTTGGTCAATAACTTTGTTCTTCCTTTGGTACGTCTGCTTTTTTGTTCTCATTTATAATACGCCTTGGTTTGGTTTTATATTCAATTAATGATTTTTTTTAAAAAAAGCTTTGGACAACAGGATCAGAATGCAATGTGATTCTCAAACTCAAAAAATGTAATGGTTTCAACAAATGAAATTATTTGTGCTTTGACTTGTACTGCTCTGTATTACGGATTTATTTTTTTCTTCTCCCCTTTTCACACAGAGTATGATTTCTTCCATTGTGAACAGCACTTACTATGCAAATGTCTCAGCAGCAAAATGTCAGGAATTTGGAAGGTGGTATAAACATTTCAAGAAGGCAAAAGATATGATGGGTAAGCAAAAAAAAAAATTTTTAAATTGCTGTGATGGTGGATACATACCATTATGTGTCACATTGAGGTCTGTCACAGTCATATAAGAAGCCAGGTCCCTTTATGATAAGTTTAGGATGCTTTTGATGAGTAGATGTGGAAAGTACATATATAGTGAAAGAATTCATTTAAATAAATATTTGCTATTGAAACAGCCGCACTGACTTGGGTTGCCAGAGATGTAAAGCTGTCATTCTGTAAATCTAGAGATCTTCTACAGCCCAGAATAATTGTTTAAAAACCTGTTCCTGGAACTGTAATGTGCTGAATTTTTCTAATGTATGAATTTTTTTTCTTGATCTGGTTAATGTATGTATGAAGAAGAAGGTTTCTGTAACTATCACTGCATTCTGAGAAGAATACTATAATTTTATGAATTTAGGACTGATTTCAATTCATTTTAGCAAATAGTTGCGGCAATTGTTTGCTTGTTTTACTAAACTTGAGTAAATTAGCGGAGAAGAAAATCCGTCACTGAGATATATTAGTTTCATAGTGCCTTTTATTTTTCTGTATTGTCCATTTTTAAAACTATTTCTTAAACCTGTTAACATAATTTTGAACACTTTATGTCAGATAATTTCTACATAGCTTGCAGCAGAATGAAGAAATGGGACCTCAGTTTGGACCAGATTTTGAGCTTGACTTAGCTTTCAGTATTTGAAACAAAATCATTCATCTACCAAAATGGGTTCCTTGCCTTTTATAGCTTAAGGCTGTAATGAAGACAATGAATCACTTTTGTGATAATTGCTTGAATTACTGTTCCAAGTGAATGGCCCACATGGGTTGATCTCTGCTTTCTGCTGGTGAGAACAGGTGGCTTCTTTCCTTCATCTAGTTTGTACATTCTGTGCAACACTGAGCTGTTCTAAGGGTTTATAGTCTTCTTAGATGGTGGTGATACTGCACGTGGTTTCAGATAGTCCATGCTGGTAGAGCTCCTGCATGCATTTCAGCGTACACCTTCCATCATCACCTCCACGTGCACCTTCCATCTCAGGAACTCCATCAGTAGTAGTTCTGCTGTGGAGCCCATAAATGTGGGGCATCCCCTGCAAAATGCTCCTTATGTGGCCTGTCAAGACAGTTTCATAGTCCCTTCATTTGAGGACACTGAAACCAGCACATGGGAAACATGTGTTTGTACATTCCTACATAGGACAGCAGAGGATACAGGGCTGTGGGTGGGACTCCAAGTGCTGATCCCTTCTTCCAGTTATTATTCCCATGGAGAAAAGGGTGATCTTTTTCTGAATACCTATTAGTAAAGATCGTAATCACTATAAAAAACACAGATATTGCCTATTCTTGTTAAATACATTTTACTAATGTAAGAAAAAATAGCTACAACACTTGCATGAAGATACTAGATGTTTTAAAATAAAGTGTGTTTTCTTAGAGCTATTTCCAGACCAGCACTGGCAAATCTTTGAAACTGATATGTATTGGTAAAAATGTGATGTTTATATTAACCTAGAGTTATTCTATATCTTCTTATCATGCTCAAGAGGCAAGCTGGAAGAACTCTTGAAGTTTAAAAAACTGTGTTGTTAATTAAAAAGAAGGGTGTGTCAAGCCGGATGAGTTAATATAAGGAAAAAAAATCAACCATGTTGCAAGTCACTGAAAAAAAACATGCATACATGGTTGCAAGATAAAGCAGCCCATCTGTGTAATTTACATAAATTATACTAGTTCCTAGCAGTCCCATACAATTGATGCAGCATCTAGAAATTAGCAGAGCACAGGGAGGTCCACACCCCACCCTGCTTGTTACAGATTTCCAGTGTCTGGGAGCTGCAGATGTGGGGGCAGGGACCCCACAGGAGTAAAACAACCAGTCACTGGGGCTTCTCTCTCTGGGCTGGATGAGCTTTCCAGTAACAGCCCTCCTTATGCCTGGCACAGTCACCATTTCGCTTGCATCTTCTGCACCATACGAAGGGGTTTCCTGTATTTGACCTCCTCCTGGTTGTTTTCTGCTATGTCTGAGGCGCCCTGCATCGATCACTGTGGGAATGCCCTCTGCAGCCACCAACTCATGGTTTGGTTGGCAATTGGTTCATTGCACCTTTGCAAAGTTCTCTGGCAGTGACTTCTTTGCTGCATGCCTGTTTTCAAACGCGTTGTTTTGATCTGATGTTCTGCTGGTTCCTCCAAGGACTCTGACAATGATGGGCAGTTTGTTGTGTTGTAGGTTTGTTTTTCTTTTTAATATCTTCTACACCATTATTTTTTAGATTAGTTTTGAAGGCAAATAGCAGGAACAGTGTTGTTATAGACCTGCCAATCTAGGCTGGAGAATACTGTAAGCTCAACCCTGAATGTGCTATTTTATATTTATTTACTTTTGTTAGGACATCTTGAAAGGAGCATGAAATTTGTGATTTTCAGTCTTATGTTGGCTTTTTCAATGTTTCTTTTCTGCCACAGTTGAGATGGATAGCCTTTCTGAACTATCCCAGCAAGGTGCCAACCATGTCAACTTCGGTCAGCAGCCGGTCCCAGGGAACACAGCCGAACAGCCTCCATCCCCTGTTCAGCTTTCTCATGGTAGTCAACCATCAGTTCGGACCCCGCTTCCAAACCTGCACCCTGGACTTGTATCTACTCCCATTAGCCCTCAGCTGGTAAATCAGCAGCTGGTAATGGCCCAGTTGCTGAACCAGCAGTATGCAGTGAACAGACTTCTAGCCCAGCAGTCCTTAAACCAACAGTACTTGAACCACCCTCCTCCTGTCAGTAGATCCATGAACAAGCCGTTGGAGCAGCAGGTCTCAACAAACACAGAGGTGTCTTCCGAAATCTACCAGTGGGTCCGTGATGAGCTGAAACGAGCAGGAATCTCACAGGCAGTATTTGCACGTGTGGCTTTTAACCGAACTCAGGTCAGTATCTTTTTTTCTTATTCTTTTAAATCTAGGAGATCCTTCTCTCCCCCTCTCTCCCTCTCTTCCTCTCTCCCTCTATCTCTTTCTCTCTCTCTCTCTCGTTATTAATTCATATATGTAGTAATTATCACCTTTTAAGTATCTGTCCTCACTTCTGTCTTGCCACTTAGCTCCTGTGAAGGAACAACACTTCCTTGCAGGACCAGTGTCCGTGTTGATACAGTACAGAAATCCAGGGCGATAGGCTTGTGGAAATACAAGCTGTGGGAATACGCACTGTTCTTAGAGATGTCTTGGTTCCTCTCCATCTTCCCTGGAAAGGAAATGAACAGCTCTTTGCAGAACCATACACAAAGTCACCCAACAGATTGCCTTTGTGTTGTGAAGGTACGCCAGTACTGACCACATGCATGTACTGAACAATCTATCTTCTTTCCCAGGTATACCTGAGATAGTCTTTTATTCTTGTTTGCATTTATTTGTATCGTTTTTTAGTGGAAGTCTTGGTAATGTGGCTCATAGGAACTTTCTGAAAAGACTTAATTTAAAAAAATAAAAGCTTTATTTTTAGGTCCTCTATTCTTTCATGTTTTTTTGCAGTTTCTAGTTTCTGAGATTGCCAGTGTCCACGTCAGAGCATATACTTCAGCTCATCAGTGCAAAAAAAAATTAGCCCTAGCGAAGCTGATAAGTAACACTAAAATGTGTTATTTTTTACACCTGTTTTAGAAGCTAACCCTGTTATAATTTATTCTACTCTATGAATTTAACTTAATGCCATGTTGCGTGGAATTTAATCAAGCAGAAGTTATGGAAGAAATGTCAGTATACTCAGAGCAACTAATAAGATCTTAAAATTTTAGAAGTCTGTTTTTTAACAGAAAATAAAATAAGATGTCTTTGTAAGAAATAGTTTTGAAAGATGTGCATAAGTGTGGTTTGGATTCCACATTTTTAAACTTAGGGAATGAGTATTTGCCCATTACTGAATATATTAAAAATATATAATTTGCGATTCTTTTGAAATGTTGATGTTTCTCACTTGGAGAATAAAAACTGTTTCATATGCACTAGTACCAGATTTGAATCAGCACGTCATTTGTAGTCATTTTGAAAGATTATTGCCTCAAATTTTTTTACATCCTCCTTCAGCTAAAAGGAATACAGTCATAGGGTGAATTATCTGTAGAGTTGTGTGTGTGTCCATGTGTCTTTCCTCTTAACGACAAAGGAAGTTTTCAGGACCAGATTTCATGGGGTATATGAACTCATGCAACTTATGTAACTTAGGTTCTGGCAGTGTCAGGTATTGTATCTAAAAATAAGTGGCACAGAGATTCATTTAATGCAGCATGTAATATTTTATCTATTGATACTACAAGGTATTGAAACGCTAATAGTTGTTTCAAGTTACTGCGGCTTGAAGCTGCCATTTTACCTGGACAAAAAGCTGAGCAAATAATTCAGAAAATAAATAATTTATTATTTACTTCTTTCTTAGACTTGTCTAAAAACGACTTATTTTAGTCCCAGCCCCTCCTTCCAAAGCCATTTGTTCAGTTTTTGTCATCTCATTTTCCATACCATTTTTGGTTAATCATTTGTTCATGATCAGTAGTTGTTATCTAAAGTACAAGAACAATTGGTTCTGACTGGACCTTGAATTTTTGTGACATGCCATATAAAGATGCTCTAGAGATGGGACGAATGCAACTGTGGAGCCAGATTTCTAGTGGAAATACTAATTTCCAATTACTAGACATTTTTCTTACTAACAATATTTTTCTTGCTAACAACGTTGTCTTAAAGTTTTGTTCTTCCACAGACATTGTGGTTAACCAGCTTGGTAAAAATGTACTCAAAGTGACCCAAAACTAGGAGGAAATTCAAACATGAACATTGAAAAAAAATCCAGTGAGAAGAGGAAAAGATATGAAATATATATGTATGTAATATATTTTGGCAATATTCAACCAAATCAACTTGAAAGAACACAGAGTAGTATCCCCATATCCTACAAATTGTGTTAGCTAATCAAATTAGTATTTGCAGCTAGCTACGTAACTATCTGTAGTATTTTCTATTTATTGTGGCCAACAAAGGGAATAGAAAGGAAAAATACTAGGAGCCTAGGCAACATTGGCCTCAGTATTGTGAAGAAATAAGTTATACTTTTCATATGCGAGTGAAGCCTCATTGAAACACAGAGGAGTTTGCTATAGGCACATTTCACCTTTGCAAAACTGGAAGTTCTTATTGTACTCTCAGAAACAGTTGTAGAAGTATAGGTATGTTTACCTGTGTTTTTTATATAAAAACATTTAAATTTATTCTGGTTGCTGTGCTTCAGAATTTATCGCACTTTATTTAAGGATTCATCATGTTTAACTAAAATTTAGGCAGCATTTAATAACTACTGCTATTTAGAAGTTATTTTTCTAATATTGATGTATCTTTTTTTTTTTTTTTTTTTTGCTAGAGCAAGTGAAAATTCATGTTTAAATTCATCTGTATTCTAAGAGAAAAAGCTAACTCAGAATACCACTGATATTTTTGATATTGCCATAAGCATATTTGAGCCATGTCCAGGAACCGTATCATTGGCTGTTGAAGGCAGAAGACCTTAGGAGTTCTGCACAAACAAAAGAAGTAAAAAATCTGATGTCTAAATGTGTTCTCAGATCAGCAAAGAGATTTGCTTTCAGTGTAAAAGTTATGGAAGGAAGTCAACTATAAACTCAGAGTAAATTAGCTTAGTTTTTTGGCATTAAAAATGGACTTCAGTTGAATTGGCTGAAGATGTTGGTGTACCGCTTGTTTTACACACTTGTACTTGGCAGTACAACTACAGAAATTCTGTTTTTTGGGGTGATGTGGGGAGGGAGGTTCTACGAACTTAGCATCATAATTCAACATTTGGCCAGAATTTTCCAGATTTTTTTATTTGTGGGAGAAGATGTTACCTAACAAAATATTTCTGCTTATGCCCAGCGTAAAGGAAGGAATTAGATTAAATTACTTCTATGGACTAGATTGTTTTTTGATGATCATCTATTTATATGGAGAAAAAAAGCTCAGCCACACCTATGAAAATTGAAAGGGCATTCGTAATCTCTTCTTGGATAATTTTTCCCCTACCCTTACCTTCAACATGGAAGTTTCAAAAATGCACAGTTCTCAGGAGTGTACCTTGCAAGTTTAATCAAAGTGAAGTCCGGAGAGCTGTAACTTGCAAGCACCATACATGCACAGTGGCACAACTGTAGGGAGTAGAAGTAGCTTTGGAGGCTGGAGTGCCTCTCCCTGCAAGAAATTCCACAGCAGTCCTGCTAGGAAGGCTTCAGTGCAAAGTGGGCTCTGAAGTTTTATTTGTCTTTTAGCAGTTGCTATTCTGGCTCAGTGACTGCAAAGAAACAGACTGAATCCTGTTGGTGCCCCTTTGTAGTGCAGTATGGAAAAGTTTGTTGAGTCAGGATCTGTGCAAGCAGACCCAAATTTCACTTCAACCTTGGCTACCATATGTGTTCGCTGGTCTCTCAGTTTGCTAGGGCAATTTTGGTAAACTGAGCTGCAAATTCAATCAATTTCAAAACAAGTTATATTTCAATTGACACTCAGCAGAATTAATAAATTCAGTATATTTTCCATGTGGTGCTGATGCACTGCGTGGTTCAGCTTTTTCCCAGGCTCTTTGCTGGGCAGAACTGGCATTTGTGGTCAGCCTGCTGGTCCGGGTAGCACTTGGCAGCCTTGGGGTGCATAGGAGGCATTGAGGTGTTGTGCTGTGTGCCAGCCTCCCTGCAGAACACAGACTCAGGCTGCCCCTGCACAGTTTCTGTAAAACTGGAGGCTCTTCACTATGCTTGATTCTTCTTGCAAGAGGAACATCTTTTTCATTTGTTCCTCTGAACCACCTCCAGAGTCCTGTGCAAGTAAACAAACTCCTCTTCCATTTCTGCAGTGTGTTTGTAAATGCAAACATGAGCCAGGAAGTGAAAAGCTTTGGTTCCCACCAGTGTGTGTGGCATTTGACTTGAAGGCGTAACTTAAACTGGTGCACACCAGGGTGACATCTCCGTGTTGTGCCAGTGAGGAGCTGTTAGTCATGGTTGTGGTTGGAAATGTAACTCTGAGTTGCCTGTCTTTGTTTGTGTACACTTTCAACCATAACATTTGCTGCATGAGCTCAGGTTCTGCCGTGCAGAGGTGAGTGACCTCCATCTCCAGCTTGGTGAAAAGAGGAGGAGTGCTTTCTGCCACTTTTGCCATGTCTGACTATTGTAATTTTTCCTCTTCCCACAAGTGACAGTTTTTCATCTCAAGGTTTTTTGAGTACTTCTCAGTGCTTCTGCCAGATACCTTTCTCTCCTCCTCCTTTCTCCTTCTCCCCCATACTTGTTTAAAATATTAGCTGCCAGGATGTATTGCGTTTTGTTTATATATAATGCCTCTTCTCCTATGTGAAAGCTTCTGTGTATTTAAGACTATACCCATACTAATTCTGGGCAACAGCTATTTCAAGGGAGAACACTTGGATGCAGTAAATGGCTCCATGTAATTTTAAAACAAAAACCAAGTTTACACCAACCACCTTCTCAGGCACTTTTTTTTTTCTTCCACTTTGTCTTTGGCATACTTTATTTTCCAGTAAAATGAAAAATGAAGATGGATTATTCAAAATTGATAACAGTAATGGACCATCATGTAATGTTTTATTGAATTTGAGTTCTGTAAATTATGTGGTAGAGAGAAATTTGCCTGCTTAAGTATAACAGAAATTGCCACTGTATTCATATAATTCTTCGTACTGTAATTTAAGAAAAAGCACGCTATCCATATCACTATTGAATAAAAGGTAAAAAGGTGCTATTACACTATCATGACAGCTTTCCTCTTGCTACTAAGCGACATAGATAAATGTGTCTGCTTATAACTTACTTGGCAGGGATCCAGGCTTGTGGGTGGAGCCTGCAAGTAATCCTCCACCTGGACATGGGCTTAAGCACCCTGCAATGAAGGCAGATAGCATTCGAGGATGTTCTACATATTTTGGGGAGGATTTTGGCAAATTGCATTTTTCTTCTGGAGCTTTGAAGTTCTACGAGGCTGATAAAATCTATTTGAATCAGTGATTATGTTCAAAGAGGAGACAAACTGGGGGCCAGACAGGCAGTGTTTTTGTTCATATTGGCAGACACTTTCGTTTATCTCCACTTTTAAAGAATTCATAATTAGCTTTTGAAAGCACTGATAATATTTATTGAACATTTTTGTGCAATTAGTAATGAATTATACTTGTGATAACGTGTAAACTTTCTTTTTTCAATGGCTCCTGGTAACATCTTAAGAAAATACATTTCCAGTGTGAAAGAATAAGAGGGTGGAAGAGTGAAGGGGACTCTGCCCCTGACAGTTCCTATAACCTCTGTGCCAAGCAGCATTGGCCTTTTATGCAACCTGGGGTACAATATCAGGAGATCTCACCAAGACCTGCAGCTTAGCAAACCAGTTCAAGCCTTGTAGAATGAACAGCAAGATATGAGAGTATTCTTTCTAGGATTTTCCCATTCTACTTCTTATCTAACCGTCTCTAGGTACATTTTGGTGCTCAAAAAATTGAAGCAGTAGGAACAAAGTAACATTTGAAGCAGACAAACTGTATTGTGAGATGTTCCCCATGCCTTGTACTACACTGTTATCTTCTGTTATTTGCGTAGGTATTCTGACATTTAGGTTCAAATGTCCTCGAAGCAAACACCTCTTTACTCCTCCTCCCCATGCTCTCATCTCCCCTCTTCTCTCCACATCTGTATCCTCTGCTGTGCTTCCGACTCATGCAAAGTCTCATGCCAGTGGTGGGGAAAAGAGAGGGGAATGAGGACTTAATGCCATTTCTAATCACCGAGAGGTATCTTATAGAGATTGTTACAATGACAACTGCAGGAAAAATGAAAAGCAAAACAAAAACAGGTACAGGAAAACTGTTTTCTTTGTTTATTTCACTAAAGAGAAAAAAATTTATATTAAAAAAAAACAGCTTTTTCTGCCTTTTTTTTTTTTCTTTAACTGCCCACTGTGTGGCAAAGGCTTATTCTAGTAACTGTTTTCTAGTAAGTGCTGAAGTGTTTTTCAAGGGTATTTTCTGCGGTTGCCTGTTGGTAAGGAGACTTCTCTCCTGCCAGCGATCAGTCCACTTTCTTCATTTTAATCCTAGAGCAGTTGTTTTCAGCACACTAGCAGTCAGGAATCACACATTTTTACACCTCAGCCATACATCTTGTGCTCTGCAGACAGCTTTATCTTGTCTCCAGTGGCACAGAATCATTTCCAATGCTCTTTGGAGGATGGGTAGTGTAACCCTACCATTGACAAACAGTGACAACTGTGTGTTTTAAGTACTTAGAAGTACGTAAACCATGTAGACAAGAATTTAACTTCCACACTTTGTAATAAGTTTATTGTTGAGACTAATCACTAAGAAAATTTTAAAACTTAATATAAGTTTTAACCCAAATTATGCTTTTGTCTGTAACTCATTTATTTACCTCCTAAATAGTTTCTGCCTGGACACCAGAAAAGAGGAGGGATGAAGAATAGTGGTAAGAAAGCATTCACCGGATTTTTATTTTTTTTAAAATCCTCCTCCAAATTATTTTGCAGGCTCAGTGCTGGAAAGACAGTTTGTGTTTTCCATCCCACCTTCCTTCTGTTTGTGCAGACCCATATGGAGCCTTGAGGACCACGCTGGCCTCAACATAGTGTTTAACACCTCCATCCTCATTGCCTTGGGAGGCAGAACGGCAATGTGGAAATGCAGAGCTCAGAATTGTACTGGATGGGTGCTGAGCCGCCTGAGCACAGCTGCCTGGGAGCAGTGGCTTTGCAGCAGAACTTCCATATGGGGCTTTTGTGTGATAAGAAAGGACTTTTTGGGATAGATGTCAGCTTCCTTAGGTGCTGTGAGCATCAGACTTCCCTACAGAGAAGGCAGGAGCTGATGCTTGGGCCATAGCTTTCTGTAGGAATGGATATCTGCAGTCAGGATTGCCTCTCTTAGTCTAACTGCTCCCTCTGGGTTAAACCACCACAGTCTCCACCTCTTTAAATGCAACTCTTTAGGAAAAGGAGCATTGGGTTGCATTCTTTAATATCACATTCATTCTCCCTTGTTACACTCACAACAGAAGCCTTTCCTTGTCCCAGCATGGTAATAGCATTTATTTTCAAAAGAAGTTCATGTTTGCTTTTGCAAAAATTAACAGTTTTCTTACGTTGAGCCTTGTTACTTCAAGACAGCAGAGCATTTTGTACACCTGACATATATAAAAGGGGAACTTGGCAGGGGGGAGACTTTAAGAACCTGTTGATGTTAAACTTCTAGTTGCACTCAGAGGTTCATAAATATTTCATCTATTAGAGTAATTAGGTCTTCCAGACCTGCTCCATTGCTGAGATGTGAGATGTAGTGATTATGTAGGGAACCTGGCATGATTTGTATGAGATGGCAGCATGCTGTCATCTGCAGCCTGCTGCATGTGCCCTGGGTGCTGGCTTTCTTTCATTCCTTAGTGCTCTCTTTAGTGTATCCTTGTTGGGCTCTGACAGTTGTCCAAGGCGGCTCTTGCAAAAGGACGTAGGGTGAGGGACCTATACAGTGTGTGCCCATGTGAAGCCCAGGCAATGGACTGGATAAGAATTAGGGTAATCCTGGAGAAGGAATGGAGACGGTGGGAGGAAAGGGGCAAACCTCTCTTTTCCCTTGACATAGCAGAGGGAGCATCCCTTCTGAGGCCAGTGGTCAGTTTTGTCACCTGTTATTAAACTCCAATATAAAACTCTCTCATCTAAGTACTGCCTTATTAAAAATATGGATCTGAGTCCATTAAGCAGTACTTAAAGAACGTTATGAGTTTATCATTTCAGATTAGGTGTGAGATATCACTTCCTTCAAAGAGCTGTTTAAGCTGCTAGTAACAGGGAAAGCCATTTCTTGAGTTTGCTGTTTGCTTTGTCTGGGAAGCCTGAGAACCTCATCATGCCTCTGGACTATGTGTGTTTCACTTACTCTTAACTTCTTGTGATTGTCTGGCAACTGTGAAAGATTTCATGGCAAGTTAAGCCAGTAAAAGGAAGGAGACCTATTAGGCAGATTCAGTTTGTGTTGTATGTAAAACAGATGCTTAATAAAATTAAGAACACAATTGAGGATCTCTTCTCTGTTACCTAAATTGCCATTAATATATTCCTGTGTGCAGCTAATAGTCCGTTTGGCTGCTCTCGTTCCAAGCCCAGTGGAAGGAGGACTGATGAGCAGCGGCTGTGCAGGGGACAATTGTACCGGGCTAACTGTCCAGCATTTTTTCTCTTCCCCATCCCTACAGGGCTTGCTCTCAGAAATCCTCAGAAAGGAAGAGGATCCCAAGACTGCCTCGCAGTCCTTGCTCGTAAACCTTCGGGCTATGCAGAACTTCTTGCAGCTGCCAGAAGCTGAACGAGATCGAATTTACCAGGACGAAAGGGAAAGGAGTTTGAACGCAGCCTCTGCCATGGGCCCTGCACCTCTCATAAGCACACCGCCCAGCCGGCCTCCACAAGTAAACTGCTCTCTCTGTCTTTTGGATTGGCTTATTGTGCTTTCTGCATGTCCTGCTGGGTGATGCCTTTCTTCAAAAGAGGAAAGATTTTGCTGTTGTATTCTTTAAACGCTCACAGAATCATTATTTGCAGTGCATGTCACAAATTAAATTTAAGAAATGTAATGGATGATAGTAGCAGTTCATTACTAGCTATTTTCTAGTTTTAAGATAAACTCCATCCATTATGGCCCCCACAGAGTTTTTTTTTCTTTCTATTGACACACAAGCTTTATTAGGTCTAGGATCATACTGTCTTTTGTTATCTTTACTTTTTTCCTGTAATTCTCAGGTGTCATTTTAATGTTAGAGTTTTAAATAGGGATTTTGAAGGATTTGGACCACTAAACTGAGTGGGAATGAAAGCAGAAGTATGAGCACATTGTATTGCCTTTAAAATTATATTCCAGAGAGCAAACTGGTTGAACTAAATGTCTAGGGGAGATAAGAGTCGCTCCCAAAATTCTGGGGGAACCTTCATCAGGTCAAGCTGTTGACAACTGGGCAACAAAACAGTCTTACACTATCCATTGCTCTGAAAGTTTGGCATATGTGCATTATAGTTTCATTCAGTTTGTGTTCAAATGAAACTCCTATTGATTTCTGTAAAATCTGGTGTGATTTTTTCTTTAAATCTCCCAAAATGAGAAAGTCTGACAGACTTAGATCCATAAATTCAACAGTGCAATCCTTGTGTCTGTCGGAGAAACTCTTGATGCTGGTTTTAGTGTGCATGAGAAATAAAGAAACGCAATTGTGAAACAAACAAACAAAAAAAAGAAGTGTACCTTTTCTGAAATACTTGACATTGCTGGTCAAGGTTGTACCTTTACAAGGACAAAACAAACTGATCTAGAGATATGTGGGAATGACAGTGTGCTAGATTCACTATACAAAGCAAGGCTTTAGGACTGTGGAAATTTTGTGATGGTTGTGTATGAACACCAAGCCTGTTTTTAACTAAACAGGCTCAAGCATATGCCTACAACTATATCCTGTATTTATTCTGGATGCTACAAATTCCTACAGATTATTTATATAATTTCTGATGGATGCCAAAGACTATGCTAAAGGAATGAATAGTAAGGACATAGGAAAAGGGAGGACAGAAGATCACTTCTGACCTGCTATAGTACTTTTCACAAGAAATGGAAAAAAAATTAACAGAAAGAACAGACTGTGCTAATGGTCTAGTTTTGCTATCATTAACTGAGTTTAGTCTGTAAAATCCACTAATGATACTCTTCAAGATTAAGTGGGAGAGTCTATTTACATAGCAGTGCTTTAGCAGGAAATAGTTAAACACAGATAACTGTGTTTAAAACAACTTTTGAGTTTGGATTAATACCTGTACATGCTCCCGCAGCCCAGGTAATTCAGAGCAAAGGCTAACCCTCCTTCTTAACTTATCTCTTTCTACCAAGGTAATGTCTCACTCTGTCTCAAGTGGTCTTGGGCAATTTCACAGCTAAACAACAGAGTTAATTACAGGACCTTCCAGAAGGATGTCGAGTCAGAGGTAGTTCTTGTGTTGGTTTTAATTCACACTTTAAATTGTCTAAATTTGCAGCCAGAAAGAGAGACTTAGGGTTGTTTGTACTTTTTACAGACAAAACGTAAGTCCAGTTTTTTGGGGGGGTGGGGCGGGAAATCTGTCTCTACTGTGTACTTGTTTACATTTGCATGCCATTTTTTTTTAGTGGGACTCAGGAGTATTGTTAGTCTAATCACGACAGTTAAAAGTAGAAACAGCATACGGTTTTCTTTGAATCCTTTTTAAAGGGAAAACAGGTTAACAAGGAATCCTTATAGACTAATACTTGAGAAGTATAGAACAAAACAAGCATTTTTTTTAACTACTGTATTGTTTTTTGTCATTCAACAAAATGTGAGCACTTTGTCTACTAGGCGGATGAGGGATGTGGAAACATCAAAGTCTAGATGCTGCATGACTTTTAACATGTTGCCAGAATTATCCACTTATAAGCACACATAGCACTTGCCAGCTGCTACTAAGTGTTTTGAACCCTAGGTTTGAATATTTAAATATCTGTCTTAGTAACAAAAGTACAAAACTTAATGCTAGAAGTAATAATGAAATTATTCTAGTAATTGCCCTAGCAAATATAATTTTACAGATTGTAGCAGAAATAAACAGTAGTCAGGATTCTGCAAAATTCTGTGCAAGCTAGTTCTCTAATTGCTGCATACCTCCACCCCACCCCAAGAAAAATGACCACTGTTTATTGAACGTTTGATACTAAGGAAATAAAACTACCAACGTGCTTATTACTAAAATTATTATGAGCAATTATTTAACGTTCACTGCATAGAAATACAGCATAATATTTTTCTAGCTTAGCTGTGAACTACTTGGATAACTGTTGAAAGACAAAACAGACCATTTATCCTGACAACAGAATTTAGGCAACAGCCAGCATATTTAATATTAAATCTTTAGGCCAGTGTAACATTTGAAACAATTAAACTATGAAACCATGAAAAATGGAAGCTAATATGCCACACATGAAGGTTTATTTTGCAATTGCAAGTTATCAGTTTCGGAAGGATGTGAAAATAAACATCCTGAAAAGAATCTATTTTGCATTTTTGTGTTGCCAACTGGTGGCCAGACAGTAGAGCAGATTTAACCATTTAGCAGCTGGGGTTGTTCTGTGTGAATTTTATATACCGTTACATGCAGAAACAGAAAGCGTGACCTTGGAGGTCTGATAGGATAGTAGGAGCTCACCAAGCAGAAACCCTGGTGGCTGAGTTAGAAGGAACTGCGCTGAATTTATCTCATTTTTACAGCATTCTTACTAGTTGCTACTTGAGCTAATGTATCTGGATTGTTTCCAATTCTTTTTTGAAATCCTTTAAGAAGCTCTTTGTCCCCCTTACATTTCTCTTTCTCTCTGACTTAAACAAAAAAGCAAAATCTTACTAATTTTTTTTAATTGAAATCATTAGCTTCTAATGCATGAGCTTTCAGAACCATGTTTAGCCCTCTGAGCTGGTCAAGTTGTTAAGTCTGTTACTATCTTACAGACTGGTGAGCTGAGTACAGAGACAGAGTACACAAGAATTTTCCCTTGGATGTTGTTAACTTTACCACCTCCTGGGGCAGAATCTTGTCTGTTGGGCTCTTTCCTGGGGCAGTGAAAGGTATAAACATTAGCATCTCCATCAGATAGGTACTGCACGGAGATCTAATTCAACCTCTCCAACTTAAAAAAAAAAAAAAAATCCTTTTTTTATTTCTTTTATTCATATATTTTTTCCCCTCTTCAACACCTTCAGCTTGCAGATCATATGACATCTATCCTTTCCTAGTATTCCTAAGTCAAGTGCAGTGAATGGGTCTATGGCAAATTGTTTAGGAATGAGAGGATGTGAGGATAGTTCAGGGGATGCTGAGTGTCAAACTGTGTTCAGAGTGAATAGAGTTCCCCAGGAAGATACTAGGGATGGCCTCTAGCATCCTAGCAGAGTCTCCCTCCTCCTCAGCTTGGAGAAAGGATGGAGACAGGTGACCAAGTTACAGATTTGTTTTCTAGTATATTCTGATAGTTAGCCATCCTACAGTTACGCACACTTCTTTCTCAGAACAAGTGATCCCAGTTTCAGAAGAGCTGAGGAAGAAACTACTCCCCACCAATATTCCCCAGAGAAAAATTGTGCTGACTCTTGAGGTCCATCATGATCCTGTGCAAAAACAGAATACGTATAAAGTCAAGAGCAGAATATAATTTTAGCAAGGCAGCTTTTTAAGAAATATCCACAAATCTTGCGTGAACTATGGTTTTGGCTGCTCGATTTAAAAAAATTTTGATTTTCATAAATATTCTCCTGGCCTCCTTCTGACCACATGTAAATTAGACCTTTTTCATGATAAAGCAGTTTCAGATTGGATCCCAGAGAAAGGATGCCACTGGTGTTTTGGGTAACACTGCTTTCTTGGGCCTTGAGGACCGGTGAACTTGCATTTCCAGGAACTGCAGATAATGCCTGCTTCATACAACTTCATGTTGGAGCCCTGGAGTTCACACATCATCCATCACCACCAGCAAAATTTTAATTTTTAAATTTGAGATTTATTTTGGTAGTCCTTGTGCCAAGTTGCACTTTAATGAAACTCAAAATGAACAAAATAATAAATGCAACCCTCTCCTTCCCCCGTGAAAACCACCATGGAGGAGAGTTAATGGAAACACTGACACTTAACTATAACTGCACTTCCAGGCGCCGCAGTAATAATGGAGTAGTAAACCTTGTCCTGATAAAAGCTGTTCTGAAAGCAACAGCATTTATTGTACCTCCTGTGCTATTTGCAGAGTAGAACTGAAAAGTAGTTTGTTTTGCCTGGAATGAACTACTTTATGAATTTTAATGTACGATGTAATATTAAAAGCTAAACCAGGATTAAAGAAGATTTTTGTTCCCAAGCTAAAACAGTACTTATGAGAATGTGTTATAAAAGATTTTTTTGTTTCAGTTTTGATGAGGAAGAAACGAACTTCCATGTTTGTGAAAACTATTTCAGATTGGTTATTCCTTCTACAGTCACCTCTACTTTGTTTAGGAAAATCAAATGAATCCTGAATTTCTTGCTACTGCACTTGGCTTTATTTAATGAGAAGATATCTGTCTAGAAGTGCTGGGAGGGGATGGATGTGTTATTTTTTTTCCAAGTATTTTTAAATGAATAAACTGATTGGTGATAGGAAGATGGCCAAAGGAGTTTCTGATTCTCAGTATGTTACACTTATAAAATAATGCTCCCTTGTTCAGTTAGTATTTGCAAAATTTGATTACTATTAAAAAAAAAAAAATTACCTAATCTATGATTTGTTTCCTAAACAGAAAATGTGGCTATATGTGTGGGTGCAGTGAGAGGTTGTGTTTAAGCATAGATGAGATGGGAGATTATGCTTTGTTTTGTTTTTCTATCCAAAATGAATACTTTTTCTACCTCCTCTCCCAAGTCCTAAGGTTGCATTGGTGAGGGCTTTTTGTTTTTCAGTTTCTTTCTTTCTTTTTTTGAGGAGGAGGAGGGTGTTTTTTCAAGTCAGCTTCAAACAGCCTCTAGCTTGAACTCAATTCTAAATTCAACGCAGCAGGCTAGATGCTTGCTATGTATAAATTATGAAACAGTTTTATGTATGGATATTCTCCAAGAGGTTAATTAGCATTATTGCATGGAATTCATCAGACCAGAGCAGACCAATGGTCCATCTAGTCCAGCCACAGTCTATATCTGATCTTTAAAGAGAAATTGTTAAGAAACAGGGGAAGAATTTTTATACTTGGCCAGTGATGTAAATTGGAGAGGGAAGGAATATGGCTGTGAACTACAACTCTTGATAGTCCCCAGGCCCACCATTTTATAAATTTAAGACTTTCATTCTCCTGAAGATACATGGGCTAATATGGCATTTGGATGCAGATATTAGAGTTTTGTTGTTCATTTTCCAATTCAATATCAGCAGAAGGCAATAGGGCAATATGAGCCTTTTTCTTTCTTTTTTTTTTTTAACTTCAGTGACACATTAGGTGCCATTGAGTTTATGATCTTGTATAAAAATAGATGTGATTTATCAACCAGAATGAGGATTTTCAGTAGTTCTCTTAGGTTAAAAGCATATCTGTACTAAATTACACATGGAAAAGTGTGGACCAAGACTCACGATATAAATTGTCTCCAGTGAGGTGTGTGAATTCTGTTTTTTGATGATCTGGCTGTTCACTCTACAGTTCATTTCAGCATTGTATGAAGTACTACTACAACATGAAGCTGTGTTTTGAAGCTCAGTGGTAATCAAAAAGCCAACATGCTTGCAGAAAAGACATTTTGATTAGGATCACAAGAGCAAAGAGTTTCCTCCTCAAAATATACATTATACATCCTAGGACAGTACTTTTCATCTTCTTATCTTTCCCTGAGGACCTCACAAGATTAGATACAAGTATTTCTATCAGGAATAACTTCACTAAAATTTAAATCGCTGGTCCAAGAACGTGAGTTAACAGAGCCATCACTTTTAGTTTTCTAATTAACTTGGCATGATTTTTACATGTTCATGGTGACTGCTGTCTCCAGTAGTAAATATCACGTTCCCACTGGTCATCAGTTATCTTTTAGTGAGTCCTTTTCATTTAAAGATTATAAAATTGCCACTGATTTTGTAATTTTCAAATTGTATCACTGCATGGTATTCAGATGAACCTGCTCTTGCAACCTTATGCTAATTTGCTCAGCATGAGGCATTTCTTTCCCCACCCTAAAGCGTGAAGAAGAGGAGATTCATGGTGCTACTCCTCATGCTGCCTGCAGCCTGGTTCCTCAGTCATTTCTGAGCAGCCAGTGGCCTAGGCTTGGCCATCCTCTGCTGTGACATCACCCATAAAATGCCACACTGCAGAAAAAGAAATACCTCACTCTTCAGGTTGCTGCTGCAAGGTGCCAGTTGCTTGCAGATGGAAACAAGCCATTTGATATACTCCATGCGTAAATAGGAGATTTTTTTTCCATTTTCCTTCTGATTTAGGACTCTTGATTTCAGTGACCAGAAAGGCCAATGCCTGCCAGTAGGAGGCAGGTGGATGCATGTATCTTGTCCTTGCTGAGGTCTCACATTTGCTGCTAATGATCATGTGTTAGCACAGCTCTGGAAATGCCTGCTAGACAAATCAGGCTCAGCAAAAGTGGCATGCACTCCCAGTTTCTAGGCTAGATTATTTTATCTTAAAAGTACCATGGAGGATAGTTAAGCTAAATTGAGCATGACTTTTCTAGGAGTGTTGATTTTCCTAACTATGTCCCTCATCCAAAACTCTTTGCCTCTCTTGTCGTGAGACCTGTGACATGAAAGCTCTTATAAAGTGAGATTAGAAGATGAATTATCATGTTGTCATGGTTTCCCTTTGAACCCAAAGGGACTTAAGAACACAGAAAGATGCTGACTTGCACTGGATTTAACTGATAGTGAAACTGGTTTAAGACACATCCTTGAGAGCAGGCTGAATCACCCTCTGGAATTGCCTGGCTCTGTTCATTAAACTTAGAGGTAGCTTGGATGACTAACTTAGACTAGACAGCTAACTTCCGGATGGCTAAATTAATTCAGCTGCCAAGAACTTCAGTATGAACCAGCAGGTTTGAACTGAAATCTGCAGGCTTGATTTTGCATCATCACCTTGAGGGTTCTTGGCAGAAATCCAGTCTTTCCTCTCCTCTGAAGGTCCACTAAACTGAGGCAAGTGCTGCAAAGAGGAGCTGCTAAAGAAAGACGCTTTCCTTAGCTGTTGAGAGTATTGCAGGGACATTCTGAGGAGATTCTCGGAGAACCTGCTGATTTTTGTACCTCTCAACTGATAGCACATAAACTGCAGATGCAGCAAACACGGAAGAGGTGGTAGTGTGGTTATTCTGTCTTATTTTCATGTGTTTTTCCTTAAGCCAGACTGAAAAAAAAAAAAGAATAAATAATTAAAAATATGTATATCTGAAGTATGTAAGGGAAATACAACAAGAATTAAGAGTTTTAAGAAAGCCCTTACTTGATTTCATGTGTGATTGAAATATGCGTTAATCTTAATTATTGCTTTCTTTAAAACAGCTTAATAATTAAATCTATCAGACAATATTTTAAAAAGTTAAATCTGAAGTAACAGATTTTCCATGGTACCATGCTTTTGAGTGTACTGGACGTGAACAGTGATTTTTTATTTTTTTAATTTCTTTAAATTTATTTAGAGATTATTTTATGCCACAGTTATAATTTTTGCTTAATTTGTTTGGTGCAAAGAAATCGTGTAAGGATTCACAAGTGTCTACAAGACTGTTTGACAAGTTTCCACATAATTTGTCTTATGTCATGGAAATTTACAGTGGTCAGCTAATGGTAAGTCATATTTTGGGTGCATTCACCTGTTACAATATGCTGAATTTTCTCGTTTCCCAGTTGTCGGAACTATGGATAACTTACAGTGCTAAGTCTTCAACAAGCTGAAAGAATGTAAGAGCAGTATGGAATAAAAGGAGTAAAATGGAGAGGGGAACTGTTTAGGAAGGGAATGAGAGGAAAATGACTCTTTCATAATGAAAATTGTCTCATAACATATTTTCTAGGTCAAAACTGCAACTATCGCTACAGAAAGAAATGGAAAAACAGAAAATAATTCCATGAACATTAATGCTTCCATTTATGATGAGATTCAGCAGGAAATGAAGAGAGCTAAGGTGTCTCAAGCACTGTTTGCAAAGGTGGCAGCAACCAAAAGCCAGGTAAAGTTTATGGGGCACAACAGCCTTACTTTTTTCCCCATTTGTTTTTGAGCTGTTTTTGTGTAATTTTTAGTGACTGTCTGTGGGTTAGTCTGATGGCATAGTGCCACAGTTTGGAGCTTGTGTGAGTCCACAGGTAGAGTCTGGGTACCTTATATTCTGTACTGATGCAGCTCTGAAAGAGTTCATTTCATAAACCTGTAGTTGACATGGACGAGACAAAAACTCTGTGCAATCCATCTACAGTGGTGCTAAAGTAGTCTCGGAGCTTTGGTGTCTTGCAATTCTCTGGGCTGTAATGAGGAATGCCAGAGTTCTGATTTTTGTTCAAATGAGTCAGAAATGGGGCTCGGTGAAGCAGACCCAGTGTTGAGAGTGTGCACCAGGGGTGGGGCAGAACTGTCCGTGTCTAGAAAAAAAAAAACACGCTGCAGTCACTCCAGTTACATCTAAGAAAGCATGTATAGTCTTTGTGGAATAGGATGGCTGCATGGATACCTGTGTGTGCATACATGCTTATTGTACATTCTGTGTTAGCCTTTGATGAGTGGTTTTCTATCCTTTTTTCTTTGACTGAAGTATTTCTGTCAAGTTTAGTGGCAGGAGAGGGAAATCAGTGATCACTTGTTGATGTGATTATCATAAGTGACATGTCTTCTGAGAAAGATCACTGGAGTATGCAAAAGCATTGATGTAGCTGAGAATGTACTCAAGATGCAAGTCAAGAAAAAACTCATAGAAAAATGGGAGCAACTAAAGCCACTGCTGTATCAACACTTGATAGAAATGGTAAAAGCACCAGTGCCTGCAATGTTAAATTTTCATGTCAGATTGCTTGCTAAGTCCAGATAGTCACTGGTCCCATACTTTTCTAAAGTTTCTTCATAGAAAGCGCAGCATCTTCCAGGGTAAGCTGTCAGCAGTCGGTTAGACTCGTTCTTGTGCCTTCTGGATTTCAGTGTTGATTTTCTTGTTTATTTTATTTGACCTTTGACTTTTATGATGATCACATTTTGGAATCTATTCCATTTCATTGTACGGAAAGGTTGTTGTCTTTTAAGTTATATGTTGTAAGGAACATTTAAAGGGATAGTTTGGAAATGTTATATCAAAATGATTAAACTCAAGCTGTGGACTGTAAAAATTGCAGCTTTATGGGCCACATGCCTGCCTACCCTTCAATCACTGTCAAAGTGATAATTTCTACAATAATATGTTTCTTTTATTGTGGGATTCTAAACACCAAGTGCTGTTTAAACATTAAACTGAATTGTTTATGTTAGTGCTGTACTCAGTGTGTCATACATCAGGCCACTATAATCTCCCATGGAATGTAAAATTTCTGTCATGAATCATGGCTTGTATATCAGAAATTACTGTAATTTTGATTGGAAATTACAGGGCTCTTGAAATGTTTCTAATTATGATAGAATGTTACAGCAGCTCCCAACCTGTGTGCTCCTCAGATGTCTTTATTTACATGTCAAGACCAGGGGCTGGAGAACTGTCCGTTCTCTACACCCTTCCCTTCCCTTTGCTGTTCTCCACAAAACTAAGGTATGAATCTGAGCTGTTGGTCCACGTTCTTCTGATCCGAGTTTGTGTCATAATGTATTTATTTAAGAATGTAATCTTAAAATTTCTAGGTGGGAAAGCTCTTCCAATTCTGATTTGAGAAGAAACAGTTAATCTCTTTTAAAATCAGCATTGGAAGGACAAAAGCTTCCAAAGGATGAAGTGCTTTTTTTGGAGTGTTAGTACAAAAATTTAGAATCTTGTGCAGACTGTGCTACTGAGTGTACAGAACAAACAAGAGAAAACAGTTCTTTTCCAATTCATTGTGAGGAGCGTCTTTATTTTCAGAGGTTGTTTTTCTCCTGTATTTAAGCAAAATAATGTTAATTTATGTATTAAGCAAGTTCTCAAGATTGTATTTAGCCAAAGTGCCATTTGCAGTAGAAACGTGCTTCACAAAAGTAACCTCGTAGGTAAACTGAATGTGTTTGATCTTAACAGTTGAGTACTAGTCAGACAATCAGTATTTATAAAAAATAAAAAAACATTTGTAGGAAAGTCATGTATAGTAAGGGAAATCTGTCGTGAAAAAATTTGTATTGGAGCTTGTCAATAGTAAAGGGAAAGGGACGAAGAAATCTCTCTTGCATGAACTAGAGACTTGTTCAAACATATTCTTTAAGAGGATCTTATGGTTCATTGTTTTCTTTAATTTGAGGATATTGGTTTCTCACTCCAGAGTGGAAAACCTGGGATAACCACTTCCAGTTATAATGCAAAGTCTGGAGAATGCATAGTAGAAAATTATGTGTTGGTTAAAAATTTTCATTTTAAAGCTCACCAGAAATGAATATTCTTCTCTTGCTTTGGATACAGAAATTTGATTAACTTGATTAAAGTCTTGGGTTATGGCACCAAAGAGTATGTGACCAAAAACAGTGACCCAGTGGACAAAGATAAGATTTTGCTGGAGGGCTTTATTTTATTATTTTTTTCCCAGAAACTGGTTCTTGTCAATATCAGATTGGGTGTCTAACTAAGCAGCTAGCATCTGCAAGGTGGCTGGGTTTGCCTGAGCTGGGAGACTGCAGATAATGTTCTGCTGAGTAGAGCACTTCGAACAGAAGAGCTATTAAATGATGTGCTACAGAAGTTTCTATTTAGGTAGTGCCGAGGTAGAAATCAAGCATCCTTTCTTGCACTGTGTTAGCGCCTTTGGCAACAGTTACCTGGTGCACTGGGGGCCATGCGTGGTCTTGAATTGAGCTGGATGGAGCAGAGATCATAGCACAAAGATGGGATGATGGAAGCAGGAATAGATTGCAGTGCTATCAGTGAGATCATGCTCTGCCCTAGATGAGTGAGGATTTGCATACTTGCAGTTTCACAGTGCGCTTTGCTGCCAACTCACTCAAAAACTTCTTGGCTCTCCTCAAGAAATGGATTTGAATCAGTTTGGGTACTTAGCTAGGAGGTTCCTCCCAACTGAATTATTTTCCCATATAGAAATGCACACAATCTATCTTTCAAAAATTCCTGTATATTTCAGGATCAATATCTTATCTGCAAAATAAATTCTATTTCTTTTAAATTCAAGATATATTCCTTAAAAGTTACAATGTTTATACAAAGGAGCTGGGAAAGATAATGTAATTCAAATTGCTTAAATACATAATATATTTTGGAGGTTTTAGAGTTGTAATCAGCAAAACATCTAGTGTCAATATTTAAAGTCTTATGTTTTTATTGCTTTTGGTCTGCATAATAGGCCTACGTATTTTTTGTTAGGTTATGTTGAAAAGAGAGCTTTAGAATAACATCTACAAATGAAAGACCGAAATGTTTACCACGTGTTTTGTCTCTATTCACAGAGTTTTTCAGTGGAAGAAGGGCAAATACTAACAATATTGTTTGCTAAAATTTAATCAGCCCACCTGAATAAGTCAAAATGAAAAGAATCCACACATAAAATTTTGTGTAGTATGCATTACTTTTAGAATTTAATCATATTGGGGTTTCATTAAATTTATTACCCAACAGTCTGATTCAAATAATTCTGAGAGCATATTCTTAATTTCGTTACTTCAAATAAAAAAAGTTGATTTGTGTAATGATCATTAAGGCATCATGGTTCAGTAAGTGTGCATTGGTTACAATGTTTTCATGTGGGAGCCAGGGATGAGGGTTTTTTTTGATGGTGACAGATGCTGAAATCTAATTTTATTCCATAAAAACAAACAAACAAACAAAAAACCCAAACCTAGGAGCCCCAAGAGATAAGGGAAGTAGAGACTCGTGCTCCTGTATGTTTGCTGCACAGTAGTTACTTCTGTGGCTTACCCTGAACAGATAGTGTGAAGTAGGAAAAAAACCAAAACTTTTCTGAAAATCAGCTTATGTTGCTAAATCTTTCTTAAATTTAGGAAATTGCAATTTGCTAAAACGGAGGTGATACCAACTTCCATATCTCTGAGAGTCCTGTGTGCTACAGTACATAGCTGTTAGTTTGCATTATTATGCCTAAGTAAGTTTACTGCAGAATAAATAGGGAAAATCAATACTCTTCTGCATCTGCAGTACTGAAGATTGCTGTGCATGTGCAGGTGGGTGTCACACACCCACTGTCCTCCCTGAATAAAAATGCCTGTGTGTTGAAGCCTTTGGCTGCTGGGGCACTTGGTTCTCCCAGGATCATGCTCTGATTTTAATGTCAGAATAAAACCAATAGATTATTAGCCATAATTCCAGAATCCTTATATAATTAGAGAGAGTTTTGACCCGTTACTTTCGAGCTGTTGCATGATGTTGCCTAATTTCCTGTGCCTCTGTCCCTGGCTTTCAGTTCTGTTAGGCAGTTATACCCTTTGCAATGAGTAGTTCTGCATGCAAAGCATGGAGGTACAGTGTTTTAGAACGTGCTATAGACTCCACCCTAAGCCATCACACAAGTATTTTGTGCAGTGGAATTCTATGAGAAGTGTTGACTTTTGGCCTTAGTATGCACTTTGAGTTCCCTCCTCTGAAGCTGTGCCTGGGAGGGAGCACAGGGTAGGCATTGAGAAGAGCATCTCCCACTTGTGAGTAGATTGGAAGGAGTTAAATGGAAAGGGAATGCTAAACATTGGCACTGAAATTGCTTTTGGTGTGCAAATACCATGCTTTTCCTGACATAAATATTTTCAGAATAGGCCATTAGAGTTCAGGTATATAAAACCTTGCTTTTGCTGGAAATTTTAATGTTGTAGTAAAGCCAGAGATTTATAGTGAAAAATTGATGTCTGTTATCTCACTTTTATCTTTTAACCAGCAGTTTTATAAATGCTATATCTTTGATCTGGCTTTTTCCATCTAGAGACTGAGCTATATACTGTAATAGGAAAGTCATTTTTAAGCAGCTTCCCACATTGAACAAGCACAGTATTGTAGATCTGGCACAAAGATGTAACATGCCATTACCACAGATATATAACGATCTATTCAACTGTTTTCCAGTGGGGGGAAAAGAAACCTTTTTATCACCAGGAGTAACCCTCTGCTGACAATGTGGCTTTAGGAAAGGGGTCTCCATTTATTCTCAAAGCTGCTTCCTCAGGATGCTGCACCTCATGCTGTCCTGGGGCGGCCTGGCCTGGGGCTCCGTCCTTCACCCCGCTTCTCCTGCTTTGTCTCCCCCGTGCAGCTGAGTCACTTCCTGTTTATAAATCTTGGCTTAAAACCTCCTTTCTCCCCACTCTCAGCATACAGTGGGTTCTCTGTGGAGTGGGGAGGGATGCTGCACAAGCAGCCGCAAGGTAGGAACAAAACTGCACTTGGAGGCCTTGAGGCCTGCTGCTCCTCTCTCCCACCTGGAGATAAGTCCTCATCCTCGCAGGAGAGTGAGGTAGCAGACCTTAGCAGCAGAAGCAAACCATACAACAGCCTCTCCTTTCATTTTCTTTAATGTTCCCCCCCTCCCCCCCACGGTGATTGCTCTGGCAGCTGAAGATGTGCCATGAGCAGCAGGAGCTGGGATGGGATCGGGTGTCAGCAGGGACAGGAGAGTAAGAGTGTGAACCGAGAAGGCAAGATGGGCTCCTGTGCTTGATCAAGAATGGCCCCATTAAAGCAGTGTGTCATTCAGTGAAACTGTGAAACTTGGCAGATAAAGCTGATTTGCTTCTTTCACAAAATATCATATGGCAGAGTCAGTGTGTTCTGCCTCGCCCGGGTCAGGAGGAAGAGGGTTTTTGGGTTTCTATTGCAGCAACAAAAGGAGTGCTTAAGGCACTCCAGGCTCTTCCTCTGCCCTTGTTTCAATTTTGTTTACATAGTGTCTTCTCAGAAATAAAGGTTAAAACCTTAGGAAATTCCACTAGGAATGTTTTTTTAAAAATTCTTTCTCAGATGATAGAAAAATGAATTTCAGTTAGCTGGCTTATTGCTCAATCCAGGTAGAACTGGGGTAGGACTGGCGTCAGTCCTGGTCGCCTCCATTTTATGGAGATGACCTTGGTTAAGCAGGTTGTCTTCAGCGAGTCTTGGGTTCCCACTCGTAAAAAGTAGACAGTAACTCCTTGAGTCAGCAGTGGTGCACTGAAGAGAAACTGCCTTAAAACCTCTGAGGTGGTTTATATCAGTGTGCAATTGCCCACACAAATCTGCATGGGGGGGAAAAGGCATTAAATGCTGATAGAGTTGAAGCCAAAGAAAAAAGGTTCAGCGTGGAAAATGCTTCACTCATAACAAAGGACCATACTGACCACTTCAAACCATTCCCCAGGGCCTGCCAGCCCTTTGCAAATAGGGCAAAGGTTGGGTTTGTTGACACATGGATGAAAAAGCGGCTTCCTGAACATGCCCTACATATGGGGTCAGACAACTCTGGTGAGAGGCTCCCAGAACAGGTTGAGGAGCTGGTGGCAGTTTCAGGAAGTATTTGAGCCCTAAGGAGGGGTTTCCTGGAGGAATGCAGTACATACCTGCCCTGTGCTATTCGGGAGTTAATGCTTAACACTGTCATAGTCTCATTCTACACTGTGTCCCTGCCAGGCTTGGGGCTGAGGCTGCTGGGCACCAAGCAAGTTGCAGTCCCAGTTCACAGGTAACCAGGTTCTGTGGTTCTAACCAGGTTCTGTGTTTGGTGGCTTGACCCGGTGGAAGGATTAGGGTGTGGGGGAGAAGTGAGGAGAACTCCAAGTTTAAGTTATCAAATGTGGAAATGACAAAAGAGAGCCAAGTAGAGAAAGCTTTTCACAAAATATAAAATTCTGTTAAGGAAGCAAGAAGGCACAACATAAGGAATGTTTGGTACATGTTATTGCAACTGAAAAATCAGAGTATGGAATAAATTATAGTTTAGCATAATCCATAATTTTACAGTTTTCATTTTGAATTATTTATCTTATTTGATTTGATTAAAGATAAAATGAGTTGACAATATATTGAATAGCTCTGCATGTCTTAATGACAAATGAAAGATGTCCTTATTATAGCTTTCCAATTGAAAACATTTTATTTGTGCTGTTTCTATACAATTCCTTTTTGTTTTTAAAGCACATTTCAGATATGCATTGTGTACACATGATTCCATAACCCATCAGGCTTCAGTGTTGCCTCAGTACCTCTGATTCAGTAAATCAGATCATAGGCAGCATGCTGTCATATAATAAGGTGTCTGATCCTTATTACCAGTTTGTTGATGCACAGACTCCTTCAAATTGACCATTGCAACACATGGTTTCCCCTGAAACTAGCTGTGATAATTAGCGTGGCTCTAATGAGACAGAATGTCACTGATCTTGTGCTGAACTGTCGAGTATCGACGCTACGGATGGGAACTGTCAAAGCTTGCCATCTGTGACAGAGCTTGGCATATTCCATTTGCAAGGTAGAGCATGCTCAATAGACTGTTTTTAAACAAATGGTCCATTTCTTGATTAGAGCTCTGTGTTCTGCTACCGTGGAAGACTTTATATTAGAGTGAAACTTTTTCTTTTTTTTCTTTTTCTTTCTTCCCCCCCCCCCCCATTTTTATTCTTTTGTGGGGTACGCTCAGCAGGAAATGACCATGTTACTGATTCGCAATCCGGGGCCTGCAATCCTTTTAACCGTGGCCTATCAGCTTTTTGAGGAGAGCTGGGGGGGGCTGATCATGTATTTATTCTCCTTCTTCCCCCAGTTTTCTT
>NC_034410.1:35040670-35107539 GCF_002078875.1 Numida meleagris | reverse complement strand
CCGTGGAAGACTTTATATTAGAGTGAAACTTTTTTTTTTTTTTTTTTTTCTTTCTTCCCCCCCCCCCCCCTTTTTTTTTTTTGCTGGAGTAAGCTCATTAGGAAATGAAAATGTTACTAATTCTCAATCCGGCGCCTGCAATCCTTTTAACCGTGGCCTATCAGCTTTTTGAGGAGAGCTGGGGGGGGCTGATCATGTATTTATTCTCCTTCTTCCCCCAGTTTTCTTAAGGCAGTTGTTCCAAGGCTAGTGCTTCCTCCGGGCTTTTACCTGATTTTAAGCAATGAGGGATGCAGAAGGATCGTTTTGAAGGATAGAGGAACACAAATTAAAAAAAAAAAGTCTCGGATCCCATGAAGCGGGGCTGTGTGCGGGCAGGATGAAAGCATGGAGATGGTTGAGAGAGCGGGGCAGCCAGGCTCCCGCAAGCAGCCCTGCAAAGTGCCCTGTGAGGAGTCCAGCGCTGCTTATCATTCCAAAATATGCTTTGTTGCTTTTTATTTCCTCCTTCCCTGGCAGACCACACAGGGCTTGTTCTGAAGAACATTTTCACTAATCTGATCAGGCAGCCAAATACGCCGGGAAAACTGCTTTAATGATCCCACTAATTACCTCAAGTCAATATGAACTGTATTATTAGACTGAGGGAAAATATTCCATTAGGTCTCCCCCTTGGGAGTTTCTCCGCTTTGTGATGTCACCGGAGCCTTCGCCCTCTCGCTTGTAATTAATTTTATTTACACACGCAGGCACGCACAAGGTCACACCTGCACAACCGGAGCTGGCCGGGGAGCGAGTGGCACTCAGGCTTAATCAGATCTGTCATAATTACCATTCTGCATGTTTCTGACACACGCTGTGAAATATTTCAATTTAACTGCCGCTACCAGCACAACCAGATGTAGTGTGAGTGTGGCTGCATTGGAAATATTATTCCTCAGGATAAACTCTCTCCTCCTCCTTTTTCCTCCCACCCCCTCTCCCTTTTACAGCTAATGTGGCACAGAAGCTGATGTATCCTGTAAATCTTGAATGCAGCGCTAGATTGATAACAGCAGATTAGACAGTTTAACCACAAACAGCTTGTTCATTTTTCACAAATGAAAACCACATGTGGTGTAACTAAAATTTCAGGCTTTTTTTTTTTTCTTTTTTTTTTTTTCCCCTTTGGTTGTTGTTTCCTTTTGTGTGTGTGTTGAGGTCTGCCTTGCGCTGCAAAGCAATGAAATAAAAGGGTAAACATATAGGGGTGAAGAAACGCTGCTTTTTTGGAGATTAGTTCTCCACGACCTTTATTAAAAACCTCCCTAGCTTTGGCAAAGAAATCGGATATCACACAGGGGGTTTGCCTCTCACTCTGAGACTTTCTAATCTCTGTTTTTTATGCCCACTTATTAAAGAAGTCATCCTACTGTGCTATTTTTCAAAATAACATGCCAGCAAACACCTCGCTAACCAAAAATGGAGCCTTCACTGCCACCTGAATTTAGTAGAAATAAAATCCTCTGCCCAAGTTTTTCTCTGTGAATTTTGGCTCTGCACTGACTCTTCTTTTTATCTCCTCCTCTGGGGAAAAGATGCTGCTTTTTAAAGAATTGTCAAAGTAGTGAGAATTTTGGCAAAGAGAGAATTGATTTGTTTTATTGAAAACATTCTGGTATTTCTGGTGGAAACAGATTATGATTAGTTTTTATGAATCAAGATGCTGCCTATAAATTGATAACTTTTTTTTAGAAATGCATTTTTTTCAGTTCAGTTTTTCAGCTACCCCCCTTAAACAGCCTTCCGTGCTTAGTAAGGATATTTAAAACCATTTCCTCTTTAGTAGATCACCATTGGCTAGTTTTTCTACACAAATGAAAAAAATAGGCAGTTTTGATAGAAAGTTCCACTGATTCTTACAGCAAGGAAAAAAACATAAGTGTGTGGAGTGTGACTGAGTGGATTCCCCAAAAGATTCTGCAGGTATTGTCAGACAGGATGAGTGGTGCAGCACAGCTGAGAGAAATTCATCAAACATAATCTGTAATACGACTTCCAGGGGAGGTTTGAAATAAGTGGCTACAGTCAGAGATTGTTTTACCCATTGCCAGTTACTTGTGATGCGGTGGCAATATTGAAAGTACATGAGACTTGCTCAAGGTTGGTTGAAAAAAGGCATGCTGGGGCAGTGTACTTTGATGGCACAATTTGCAGAGGACAGTTTGGCTACCCAATGACCCCACAGCCTGGTCACAGAGCAGGCAACCTCTGTAGAGTAAGCAGGAGCCCCAAAGGTGTCCTGGCTGCAGATGTTTGCAAAATAAGTTAGGGGTAAGGCAACGAGGAGAGCAGGAAGGACTCGCAGGAGATGAGATCATGCTGAACGTGAACTGCCACGTTTCTTTTAAGGGTCCAGAAATCCAGCTTTCATTTCTTTGCATCTTTAATTTCCCTTTCCTAGGTAGAGGTGTTTTGGTTCCTGCACTCCAGATGCATGAATCAGCTCCTCCTCAGGCAGCACCTGCTGTCTGCCTGACAAGAGGTGCTGTTTCTGGCAGGATGGATTTCCTTAATCTCTCTTCCTGCTTTCCATATCCTCACCTTCTGTTTTGTTTTCCTCTCCACCTTCACTCCTCCCGCTCGCTCTCCTCTTAGCCTTTCTTTGACTTCTTCCCATCCTATTCATCTCCCATTCTACACACACATCATTTTCTTGGGTTCTACCCACCCTTCTCCCCTGTGTGGCAGAGCTGCATATGGGTATCCCACATGCATCCCCACACCTTCGTCATTCCTCAGATTGCCCGTGCAGTGGGCAGGCCACTGATCTGAGAGCTTCCGAGGGTTCAGTATATTGGGTTTTTAACATGAGGAAACTAAAGCATTTAAAAACAAGCTAAACAGGAGCTAAACAGGAAATGGCGGGGGAAATTTCGTCCTGAGAAACCGAGCACTACAAAACATGCCTCTGCAGAGATAAAGGCATCTGCTGCAAACAGCAGCACTCTGAGAAACGATTTGCTGAAGAAGTGACCAGTTAAAATTCAGGTGAAGAGCTGCTGGGTTAAGGCAGGAGTAAGGAAGAGTAGATGTGTGTTTTTTCCCTTATTGTTACATCAGGTAATTCAAAATGTTCAACACCCTGAAGAATGTGACAGGCTTGTGAGGTGAAAGGTGAGGAAGGAGAGAACATTTTAATGTAGATAATTTTTAATTTCACTACTTCTGATGATTTCTTATTGTGTCTATTTTCAATTTCCTCAAATTTTAATTTTTTTGTCCTTTTTTTAGGTCAAACTTCTAGTTTTTGGCTATGAATTACTTCAACTACTGGTATATAATGAATAGAATAGGCAAGCACAAGCTAGCTAAGTGGAAAAAAAAATCAACTTTCCAAATATTTATCTAATACTGCATCTGCCAGATTTTATCAGAATTTACATTGTTATTCCATGGTCATCTTACTTTTATTCCTGTGTAGCGTCATGTTCCCTTACTACAGGATGGCATTTGAGAAGAAAATGAAAATAGTTTTCAAGATATTTGTGAAGTAAGGGTACTTGTTCTGAGAGGTCCAAGCAGAATTCCCTGAAGTTTTGGACCTCAGCTGAGCAAGGTTTGCACAAGAATCAGTTGTATCTGTGGATTTCCTTAGGTGATTGGTGTTAGTTGTATATGAGGGTACTTAGCATCTCTAGTATATGTAATATGCATAATGATACAGGAACTTTCTGCTATTTATATAAAAAGTTATTTAAAAAAATGCTATGAAGGGCTTAAATTAGCTTCTTCTTATTTTTCCTTTGAGGCAGCTGGCTCACTTCACCTCTAAGCAACCATTTACTCTCTTACTTAGCACAAGGAGAGTAACCGAAGGCTCAAACTTCTTCAGGGCAGACAAGAGGGACAAACCCCACTGTCTCTTTTCTTGCCCAGTGAAGAAAAGCCTAACACTCAGCACTGCTCTCTCCAGGAGCTTTCCCTTGTGGCTGCTCTTGTCTGCAGCATGGGAACAGACCACCTGATAGCATCCTGCTGTTAGTTCCCAGCCACAGCCAGCCATGAAGGTCAAACCCCTCTCTCCAGCTTCCGTTTGCTCCATCTTTCCTGTACCTTTAAGTTGATGCCCTGCGCAACCACACTACAATCTGGGGGACTTTAGCTTTCCAAGGGCTTTGCTGCCTTTATTTTTCCATGTGTGATGTATTTGTTTCTGCTGGCTTTCTTCTCATTAATTTAGATCTCTGTCTTTCACAGGTGTAAATTTTAAACATTTTTTAAAATGCATTGAGGTAGTGGGCATCCTTAGTTTTCTGACCATTTTTGTGGTTAACAAGATGTGGAGAAGGTTAGGGGAAGGTTTGGTTTCAGTTTCTTTAGGACTCCCTCGCTTTTGGCATGGTCAGAGCTTTGCATGTTGTTCACCGCAGGTCTAGGACCCACAGGATCCAGCTGAGCTGCACGAGAAATGTTAAAAGAAATCTTCTCAGTGTATTTAAATGCTGAATTAGAATGTAGACAAAAAGATTTAGGCCATAAAAATGTGCAGAGGTGTCTGAGGAGCACTTTCAAGATGTGTTTTTTGGACTGACACATCTCATCAGCCGTGTGATTCCTCAGTGCATGGTGGATCTTCCTGTGATCCAAAACGAATTCTGGAAAGAAAAAGGCGTATGACGAGGAGCCACAGATTTAAATTACTCCCTCTGGGAAATTATAATCTTAAAAAAATAAATCTAAAGACGTGATGTGCACATGTTAGAAGTAATTGCGGAAGTGACACTTTGGCCCCTACAGCCTTTTAACCAGAGGTCTTTCCCCCAAAGCAAATGTTAAATCTCCGTAAGCAACATAATAATAAACATTTGCAGTTCAGTTGTAAATTGATAGTACTAAAAAAGATTTTTAAAACTGCCAGGCTCTTTCTGTTAAAGACTCTTCTCTAACTAAACTGTAGATATAGCTGCCGTACAAAAATTGATTGCACATTTAAGAATAAATAAATATGGGCTATTAAGGGTCATGGTTGGATTTAGAGTTGTATTTACTTTCAAGGGAAGCATTGGTATTGCAGTGAAATCAGTACTTCTCCCTACTTAAATGAAAGATAAAGGGCTGTATATTACCAGTCACCCTCTGTGAAACCCACTGACCCATTTTATGTGTCTATACCGTAAAAAGTAATGTACCAGACTAAGCCTGACTTAGTTAATAATTAGTATTTTTTTCTTGTGCATTTTTTTAAAAATATATACCTTTTTTTTATTGTGAAGTCCATTTTTACCCTGCATATTTTGTGGTTACGATGCCAATAGAATCATGCGTGTGGAAAAGGAAGGATATGGAGGAGAGGAAGGCAGAATAAAGCTTCACCCACTGTTTTTGCATCTATTACTTTTTCATTTCTCTTTACATATGAATGTAGTTGCATTTTATGTAAGATTTTCAAAGGAATGCATATTATGTTTTTGATTAGGGCTTTTGCCTATCATTGCTAGGCAATTGAAGGCAATACTGTAGAAAAGATACATTTGAACAAGGGAAAGGAGAGGTGGAGGAGGCTGAGAGCAGAGAAACCGAGCTTGGGAGAAGCCCTTAATTTAGTTTATTAATTCCTTCTGAACACAACTAAAAAGTAATGATATTTGTGTTTTCAGCCAGTTTTAGAGTTAGCGGGTTCAGACTGTTCTGTTTTTTCTTCCCATGAGCTGCTGGTACATCTTAAGTGTTCGTACCGGGGACCACACATACCAGCTCTGATACAGGCTCAGCCCTTAAGCCGACAAGTTTTTCCGTAGTGCTGGCTCTGAGCCATGCACCGGGTCTCCGCGTAGAGAGAGGTCTGATCCGACAGACTAGACTGCAGGAGCAGGGCAACAGCTCTCTAGGTCATTTTGTTTCTGTACTTGTTTGCTGCCTGTCATTGAATTTTACAGGTTGCTTTAGCAAGTTTCCTTTTTAAAATCTTTTTTTATTTTTTATTTTTTTAATTTTGTTTGGTTGTTTACAATAGAAGGACATCTTTAATTTGTAAGTGCTGCAGCTAGAGGGGAGAAAAGGTATTAGGAGAGACATTAGGAATCCTTTTCCCCTAAAATGTCACGCAAAAAAATTGCAATGAAATGCTGTCAGCACCACTGCTGGCAGCTCGGTCATTTTTTTTTCCCAACCCAGTGAAGAGGTGGAGGTAACATGCAGACAGATGGTGCAGCTGAATAATAGGTTGGATAAGAAATTTAAGGAAACTGCATAATCTGCTTCTTCAAAGGAAGTTTTTCCTGCTAGTGAAGTTTACCTTTCTTCTGAAAAGCCCTATGAGGTTGTGGGGTTTTCAGTTTGTTTGTTTTACTAAATCTCATCTATTAGGATGGCAGATACAGATTTACTTAAAATTCACATCTGGCTTCCCCTTTCAATGTTCTAGTAATGAAAGCCAATAGAAGAGATAAACCAGAAATAGCTGGAGATAAAGGACAGCTTCAGGTTTCAAACTTTCTCTGATTTAGCAGAATGCTCAAAGGCAAAGCTTGAATCTTAGAACTGATTAGTGTGAACAAAATAATAAAGCAAACGTATTTCTGGGGATATTTATTTTCACTTTAGGTCACATCTCAAGAAGAGGCATTCTTATTCTAGCAGCTCTGCTCGTCTGGATCAGTCTGAACAGCAGCTTTTGCTTCTTGAATTACAAACACAGACTTTTATGAGCAAAATAGAGAAATCCCAAACTATTTAACACTCATGTCAGCTTTCAAAATGTCTTGAAAGTCTGTGCCTCACAGAAATCAGTTCTTAAAAGTACTTGAAAATATATGCTAAAATGAAAAGCTTTTCAGTAAGAACTATGTTGTTCACTATCAAAACCTGCTAAGCCTGATAGATTATTATTTTTCCTTAATATTTTATGAAGTTATTCAGTGGTCTTTCTTTTAACAGACTTCATCTCATCTGGGAAACATACAGGTCTACTCAGCTTTGCATAGGGGATAACCAGGACAACTTCAGTATTTTAGTCAAAAAAGAAATCTGTAGTCAGAATAAATTCTCCCACAGTCAGGAAATTCCAGAAGAATATTTCAGGCTAATAAGGACCACTCTGATCATCTGGACTTGTACTCATGTCTGAACCCACAGGTATTTCACCCAGAAAGAAGTCAAATTTCAGTAACATCAGCCTGAAAATGAATTTTGAATTCAATGCTCCACTCATGCACTACACTACGGGTTGCCTGCAGTACTTTTCTAGATAAGACTAATGTAGAGCAAACCACATTTCCATTATAAACTAAAACAGAGTCCATTGCTACTTATTTCTTGTATTTCTTTGAACTGAAACAACGTGTGCTTGTTTTGCTTCATGGTGCCATATGCAGGAACTTCCGTATTCCGAACTCTGAATTTTTGATCCAGTTGAACGCTGTGAGAAATCTCGGTTGAAGGGTTTAATGCGTTTTCCAATCAATGCGTAGGGGAAATTTGGCCTTATCAATTTAAATGCTGGAGATCCTTCATTGCATTATGGAAGAATCTTCTCTAAGCAGAGATTATTCTTAAGAACTTCATAACATTTAAAGGTTAATATGTTAGGTAAAGAACAATATCTTAAGACAAACATTTTTATTACAGGACATGAAGGGATAGTTCTGATTAAATTACATGATTATTTGAATGGGAAGGAAGACAAAGTGCATCATTTCTTGCCCTCAACTTTAATGCCTTTAATCAAATAATGACCTTCTGGAAATAGTTAATTTTAAGCATTTGGAAAGATCAATACCACTTTGCCACCAAAAAATGGCCCAGATGATGAAATTTGATGTATTTAAAGTACCATTTCACCCTTTTAACCTAGTAAATAATTTAAAATGCTTTCAGTACTTCTATGCTACCATTATGTATCTCGTTTGAAGTATTATGACTTTTCCAAAAGCAACCTTTCTCTACAGTGAGCAGCTTACAAGTTAATACTGAAGCCTAAGACTATATGCATATATTGTAATGGTGATGTTGGCCTTTTTTTACTTCTCTTTTATGCGTGGATTCTGTTCTGAAAAGAAATTGAAATATCTATGATGAACATAGCCATTTGGAACAAAACTGAGATTTGTAAAGCAAGTTGGACAGCTTTTGAAGAGAAAAAGTCAGTGTTTAAAGTTTAGTTCATGAGTTCTTTTCCTTTGTTTTGTCTGTAAGCTTTTGTGTTAAAGGTGAAGGATTTGGGTTGCTCAGACAATTAAGAGCCCATTTTACCAAGCGTAATTTCATATCTGTGTTCTGTAAACTGGAGTGCCTTCAGCATTGTAAATAAAAAAATTGCCCTCTATTTAGCATGTTTGTGGGCAGATTAAAAACAGTCTTCATTAGCATAAGTAACACTTACAGATTCTTTTAAAAGTAGAAAATTATTTGCTGAATGATAAATTGCTAGCTTTATAGTTAGTTGCTGAAAATGTGCTCATTCAAAATGCCTACTTTAGTTTAGTCTACAATACTCAATTTTTTGAGTTCGAAGTACTGTTTAATGGATTATGTACTTAGTCTTTGTTCACAGTAGATGCTGAAATGCAATTCACACTTTCTGCTAAAATGTTTGTATCAAACACCTCCCTATTTAGCCTGATTTCTTCTAACGCCATATATTTTTATTATACTATATGCCCCAGAGACTGATACAAAATAATGTCAGATATGCTATACCAAAGGAAAGCTGTTCACATTTTAGCATTGATAAATGTTTTGCCTTCTTGAATTCAAATTACAGCTCTTTTTTAAAAACGTTTGATTCTTTGTTAGTTTTTCTGTAAGAAATATTAAACATTTGGCAAATGATCATCACTACAGCAAATTCACCAAACAATAGAGTTCAGTTGCTCCACCGTAGAGTCCTTTCTTTCCGGACTTGTTTATTGCTGTCTTGGAAAGCTTTGCCCAGAGAGCATTTTTCATGCTGGTAATGCTACCCTCTTTGATCTAGTTAGAATTGGTATTTACACCTTAAGTGCAGATTTCAATTATCTTTTTTTTTTTTTCCCCGTTTAATATGAAAGATACTGGAATGCAAGGATAGTTTTTTAGACACTACGTGACAGAGCAGAACATTTTATTTAAACAAAGCTCGGTTCAGGCTGAATAAAATAACGTTTGGATACATAGATAAAATGCATGTATGCTTTCTTTAAAATAAGCGTGCTCATGGGTCTTGCAGACTCTAATGCTTGGCAGTTATCCTCTTTGCGCTTTTCCTGCATTAGTTTGGCAGTTCAGCTTTCACACGTTTTTTTTTCCTTTAATGTCTTCTGTTTCTTTACTAAATCCCTATCAGTAAACCAGACAGAAGACTCTTATTTATTTTAAATATCTTAGGTTTAGCATCTTTTTTTTTTTTCACCATTTTCTTGCTTACTGTAGCAAGACCTTTGCAGATGGTACTTGGTTACTTGAAAGTGCATAACAGTATTTTCTTTGTAGCAGATGGATTTAAGACTTTTAGTTCCCAATAAATGTAGGTTTACAATACATAACTTTACAGGATTTGTGTTGTATATAACAGGTTTGAACATATTATCTCAGAATTCATCTGCATGGCATTTTCAGTTTATCCAGGGCCCATGCCAGTATTTTAAGTAATAGGGAGAGCATAGTGATTGATAGCAGCTAAAGGCGTGATTTTGAATAGAAACAAAGGTTTTAGAACAGAAGGTGTCAAATTAAACTTTGTCAGTTTGAAAAGTAGTAACATCCTGAAAGTTCTGCAAACATATTTACATGTGGCTAATGTTTATATTTTGCTTTGTACTCTCTTTATATTCAGTGTAATGTTGCCTGGCAAATTTACTGTGTTTTAAAATCAAGGTTTTTCCCAATGTCATTGCAGAGTTTTGGGGGTTTGCCTTGCTGCAAAGAAATATCTGCCTAATTATTTTAAGGCGTTTTTAACGATGTGCTACATGTGCTATAGAAGCTGGTTGTCATCTAATTTGAGTTATAAATATTTCCTTATTGTTTTAGTGTCCTTTCCACTTCTTTTAAGATTAAAAAAACATGAAAAAACAGTTGTCCAAGCCCTCCTTCAGAATAAATTTCCTTAACTGGACAGAAATTGCTCTAAACTTACAGGAGTGGAAGAGGAAAAAATCAGCCTTGTTAGGTTCATTTGTAAATTAAACTACATTAGCTACAGCACTTCATACTTCTTTAGATCAAATAGAAGCAAAACATACAAATTTTGCAGAACTTAAAATTCAGCATTAGAAGAGTCTGTATCATTAGTTTTCCTCAAAGTTACAAAAACATTTCATACATTTTCATTTAGCTAACTTTTATGAATGAGCTTTATGTTGGATAGAGGAGTCTGAGCTCAAATCAAATGAAACACAAGAAAACATCCTGGTGTAAATTTTTTACCCTTTTAACTAAATAAACCCCTGGAGTTTCTGTTACTGCACATTCACTATCTCTTCTGAGATTATTTGTGAGGTCAACTTTTACAGATATGTTCAGAAATAAACAAAGACCAAAAAATTATTTATTTCCTTGTTTTTGGACGAATTCAGTCAGTCATTTCCTTGTTGCTCATCATTTATTTCATCAGAATATTTGTTTGCTTCTTTAGGAATATGAAGAACAATGTGGAAAAGAGACGTTTTATTAGAGTAGCAGTCTATTCTACACACCATCAGAAGCAACTGATTTCAGAATCTCAAAATCAGTGCTTTTGTGAAAGGCTGGCAGAGACATACTTCGTATTACAACTCATCAAATCATTTTTAGATAAAGAATTATATGCTTTATTTTAGTGCAAAGGCTGATAGAAAAGTACTGGAAATGTAATGTTAGTCATCAGCAACTAGTAAAACTAAGGACTGATCTAGTAAGTGTAGAAGCACAGAAAACACGATATGAGGAGAAGGAATTTCTTAGTTAAGTGTTGTGAAATACATTTTATCAGCATAAACTGTGATTGCTTAGGAATTATTTTATTATTGGTCATTTAAAAAGAGTTTCTGCTGTCCTTTTCAAAAGAGCATCTGAGATTCCCATGGTCACCAGACAAAACAAATGCAGTTTCTAAATGTGTGGTGCAATTTCTTCTTAGGTCTGTGAGTATACCTTAAAGAGGTGTCATTGGAGGGGACAGGTTTTTCACCTAATTGCTGCGGCAGCTCTGCTTCTTGTTTCTCCACAATTAGAAAGAGGACAAACAGTTTTAATGTGAAGCAGTGCAGACTCCAGACAACCAAAGGACAATTTTTTTCTGCTTCATGGCAGACCTTTTCCTTTTTAATTAAAAATTTTATAACCACATTTGAATTAAAAGATTTCAATTTTGTTATCTTCATCTTCTTCCCTCCCTCCCCAGTAAACCACCTATGTTTTCTGATTGCACCTTTTAACTTGCTGCAGAAAGCTGGTAGTCCTACACTTATTCCTTTGGAAGCAAGGCAGGCAGAGAACCACGAGCAACATGTGGATTTTGTTAAGGGGTATGGAGGGTTTGTGCGTTAACTTGCTGACACATCCCAAGGATCCTTATGATGGGGGAGGGAGAATTCACAGATCCTTGCTCCTGTTTTAGAAATCTGCTATACAGTTCCAGCTGGGACAACCTGTATGTTATGTTTTACAGGATGGCATTTGGCCGCATTTCCCAATCAACTTTTTAAACCTGGGGTTAATACTCAGCATCTGCATGGCCAAAAACTGGAGTCTGCCCCATCCCTGATTTGGGCCCTACTTGGATTTTTGCCTTCTCATGTTGCCAACATTTGTCCTTTGTGCTATTTCTGTTTCTTGGGGGCATATTCTCCTGTGTCATTTGTTCACTTTTCCACTTATATCCAAGAGCATATACTTGAAATCTTTATACACACCTCACTAAATATGTTCTCATACAGTATGAATGCATTAAGATTATTTGTTTACTTTCATCTCTTCCTATCATGGCAATATTTTTACACTACATTTATTAACTGCTAGCTAAAGATATGAATGTCTTCAGGAAAATGACGTATCTATATTGTATCTATGTATCTATTGTATCTAGTAGTAAACTAGTCTGGATAAACCATTTTTCAACTACCACTACATGTAAGAAGGATCTAAAAGCTTCTGTACATTTATATTATTTGTTGATTCAATAAAATGTCACATTATCTTTCCCACAGCATTAAGAAATAAAATTGCACAGACCTAGTTTTGAAAACAGACCCTGGAAGCTAAAAGGAAGAAATACGCAGGTTGCATGCGTGTAATAGTTTGTTTCTAAATTTTAATATATATAAAAAAACAAAAGCGCTGATGATGCACACTGTGCTTCATAGCTTCTTTCCCAAAAAGATAGGTGTTTAGGATAGGTGTGCTTTTAGGCATCTTGCTGTTTGGTGACCTGGAAAGGGTATGAAGGGTAAGTGAAAAACATGAGGTTCCCTCGTATCCCCCTCAAGCCCTATGCAAAAATGTGAGACTGTTTTTTTCTGTGTCTGTGAGATAAATACTGAAACAGATAATCTTTTTCAAATAAATTCACCTGCAGAGGCACCTCTACTCACGGTAGATAGGGACACAATATTACTTTCCTGCATCTCGTCAAAGAATTCCTCTCTTATAAAAGGACATTAGGGAATTCCACTATCGTTACAATTTACATCAGGCAGCTCTGCGGTTAAAGCAGGTACCAGAAGTACTTTCTTGTCTAGAGAAGTAGCACCAGCATTTAAAATCTGCTCAGCAGCTGATTAACCAGCTACTGAAACACAGTGTTGGTGCTCTCCAATGGATAAACAGAAGAAAATAGGCCGTAGACAGAGTATATGGCATCAGTGTATAGGGGAGGAGGGGACGGGGGATTCTGCCTTGATCGATGGGTTTGTTGAACAAACAGCAGCACCATGGTGTGGAACCAAGTAAAATGTGCTTTCCAAAATGCTCGTGGCATGCAAGGGTCTGTGCAGTAGGGTGGGAGTCTCGGTGTGTTGATGTTTACTTCACATCCAACATTTACAGGGAAAGCTGTGACTTGCTGGAGGAGAAGGTGAGAGAATGCAGTGCTGCTCAAGTTTGCATTTCACCTTCACTTGTCCCTTGCAAGGCAATGAAAAACTAATGTTTTGCTGGTGTTATCTTCAAGGGATGGCTCTGTGAGCTGTTACGTTGGAAAGAAGATCCCTCACCAGAGAACAGGACCCTCTGGGAGAATCTCTCCATGATCCGAAGGTTCCTCAGTCTTCCTCAGCCTGAACGTGATGCCATTTATGAACAAGAAAGCAATGCAGTTCATCACCATGGTGACAGGCCTTCCCACATTATCCATGTGCCAGCAGAACAGATTCAGGTTAGTTTACCTTGGCCAATCCAGTAGAGCACTAAGTAAATAATGCTTTAAACATAGCAAAGGAAATTAGTGTTTCTTTCCTCCTGGCCAGGCTAACTACAGGTCTCCTGGTAAGAGATAACAGCATACTGCCGTCTGCCACTTGAATTAAATGATGAGTTGGTGACCACACAGATTTTTCTTTTGGTTTGGGTTTTTCCAAGCTTGCGTGATAGGGCAGCCTGGGCATAGCCCAGTGTGGGCAGGACAAGCGTCCCACGTTAGCTGCCTGTGCTAGATGGGCCTCATGACCACAAGAAAGGGGTACTCAGAGCTGGGCATGTGGTGCCAGTGCAGCGGGAGGAGGTTATTGAGCTGCTGAGGAAAGCTAAGCTTCCCAGGTTGGTGTGAGGGAAGAGGACTTGGTTCCTCAGCCCATTTTAACCCCAGCTGAGCCTGGGATGAGTCAATGTTTGTTTGTTTTTCCTTCAGAGCCCCTCTCCCACCACCCTTGGGAAAGGAGAGCATAGAGGCGCTTTCTTACCAGGCCTGCTGACCACTGGACCTTGGCTGGGTGCTGCTCCACAGGTGAGCTGGCACGAGGGCAATATGCCAGGGAGAGAACCGAGGGCTTGCAGGACCTGTGCACTTGGCTTGGAGAGGCCAGGCCCTTGGCTCGCCCAGGCACCACGGGACTGGGAGTGCAGACGGCCATCTGCTAAATACTGTAGGCCAGATCTGGAATAGGTTGCCCAGAGAAGCTGGGGATGCCCCATCCCTGGAGACATTCAAGGCCAGGTTGGATGAGGCCCTGCGCAGCATGATCTAGTGGGTGGCAACCCTGTCCACAGCAGGGGGCTTGGAACTGGATGGTCTTTAAGGTCTCTTCCAAACCCAAGCCATGCTATAATTCTATGATCTACAGCTCTCTGAACTGGAGGCTCTTTAATCACTTCTCATGAAGACCTGAGGTCAGCTTTTAAGCTGCTCCCTCTTACAGGGCAGATATTGCCCCTGTTTTTCAGAGTCCTCAACCTCATCTGAGACCTTGGTGTACCATTTTTATCACCTGTGCAGAACAATATTTACAGAACTAGGGAGGATAGAGTTATCTCACAGCCAGAAACAACACGAGTGTATATTAAAGATAAAGCAAACTGAATAAGACAATCCCTTAGGATATCAAGTACTAAAATAATCGTGAAAGCCTGGAAACTTGCTGTTTGATTTAGCAAAAAGAGAGAAAGATCTATATTAAGTAATAAAACAACACTTATTTGAAAATTTACATTGTTTTTAATAAAATCGCTTCTTAAAGGGATAAAAGGAGAAGCTTATGCACAGTATAAACACTGTATCACTATGCCACTTACTCAGATTTTCTTGCCTTGTTGATAAAAGTTTTGTGTTTGATCTCACAAATATTATTCACATAAGCAGTTGCACTGTAATCTCTTAATGTGACTTGTAAGTGTAAGGATTGGGGGACTGGGCCTGAGTCTCGTCTGTGTTCTTCTACACTCGAATTGTTGAAGATGCATAAATATGTAGCCAAGGCACAAGTCTTCAAACTGTATATACAAAGCCTCCAGTCTTGTAAGAATTTAATGTGCTGGGAGTAGTCTTGAATCTCTGTGGGTTTGAAGCCTTGAATGGGACTGCTCACAGACCATAAAACATGAAAGAATGTGAATAGGGATGAGGCGAGAGCCCAGATTCCATCCGCATTTGTGTTAGACTTTACAATAACAGAATCTCTTCAAGAAGAGACTGCTGAAATGTGTATTGAGACCTACATGAAGTCTCTGCATCCACAAGTGGCACTGCAAAGTGAAATTTCCAGTCCAATATTTATACTACCCCTACAATATCTTGCGCTACTTGAGGTCTGCAAGTGAGCTGCAACCAAAAGCTTTGGAACCACTTCCGACACACAGAAAACTGTCAAGAGAAGACTCGCAAAGGGAAATGAAAAGTGGCGGTAGCAAATACTTGTTTTGCTGCTGTTGTTTATTAATAATAACCGGTGGTTTCTACCATATGACAAGAAATTTGCTGACCCCAAATATCTACTAACCAGTGCTTCCTGTGCTGCACAGCAAAAGAATTGTCAACAAAAACAGTAGCAGATAAATTTACTTTTGATTTTAAACATGATCTTATAATGTACTACACTCCAGCAGTGGATGAGAAAAACATTTCTGTCTCTAGGGCTCAGCGCCTCACCTTTTAAGAATGTTTCTGAATCCATGCTTGCAAAACTTCATTTTAAGCTCTTGTTAATTATTTACATCATGATTTGCTTCATCTTATTCTTCTGATGTGCATACTGGCTCATTTTTATTGTCTGAGTTTTTGGAATGCAGCATGTTCCCTTCTAATAATAATAGTGCAACTTATTTAAAGCTTTGCATCTTAGTGCTTTATAAATATTAACTAAATAATCCCGAGCACAAACACTGCAGTAGGTAAATATATTTGTTCCCTGTTTATGTCGGGATCCTTGAATGCAGGCAAGACAGACCCTCTCCATGGCCACAGGCAAGATGGGCCAGCGCCAGCCTGGGAAATTACGAGTTGCTGTCTCCTGATCTCTTTGTCCTTGTGGAGACTGGGTTTGGCAGAGTTGTGTTAGGCAGTTCCAGCTCTCGCAGTCTGTAGTAGCGCTTGCAAGTTTGGGAAGGCTTCAGCAGCTGCTCAGCTCAGTTTGGTGGTGGGATATTTCCACGCTTAGCTATAAAGCTCTCCTCCTCCTCCCTTGATCTCCCCTGTCCCTCACCCTAGCCATTGCTAGAGATTTGCAGCTCTTGCTTTTGGGCAGCAGCTGCTGCTGCTGGCAGAGCTCCTGTGTGTTTGCCCTCATCTGGCACTTTTCTCACTTTGCCCTTGCTATAGTTCTGGCTAAGCTGGTCAAGTTAATCCTACACTATGTCACCTACTTAGCATTTTGTCTTGTCTGCACTTGACTCGTGAAGCACGTTCATTAAACTGTGTCAGCTTAACTACACCGATGACACGTCATCGGCGTTTCCAGCCAGACAAAGCCAGGGTGCCACCGCTCTGCCCGCATCCTGACAGCCTTTTATCCCAGACTCTGCTTACACACTTGCAGACAAATGGAAGATATGCAGAGGGTTACTAATTCTTCTTTATTTCGAGTTCACCATACTATCAGCAATAATGAGCCCTTTGTTTTGTTTTCCTTTAACTTACCAAGCAGTTGCTTATAGCTTTGCAAGTGTTCCCCTGGATTTTCGTGGTAACACAAAATGCAAGCAAGTATAAGTGTATAAAAAAAATAAAATTCTGTGCTTTGTCTTGCAGCAGCAACAGCAGCAGCAGCAACAGCAACAACAGCAGCAGCAGCAACAGCAACCGGGTCCCAGACTCCCCCCAAGGCAACCGACAGTAGCATCACCAGCTGAATCTGAGGATGAAAATCGTCAGAAACCCCGGCCACGAACAAAGATTTCTGTTGAAGCCCTAGGGATCCTACAGAGTTTCATACAAGACGTGGGCCTGTATCCTGATGAAGAAGCAATCCAGACTCTCTCCGCTCAGCTTGACCTGCCCAAGTACACCATCATCAAGTTCTTTCAGAATCAGCGGTATTATCTCAAGCACCACGGAAAGCTGAAGGACAATTCTGGGTTGGAGGTAGATGTTGCAGAATACAAGGAGGAAGAGTTGCTCAAGGATTTAGAAGACAGCATCCAAGACAAAAATGCAAACACGCTTTTTTCAGTTAAACTAGAAGAAGAGTTATCGGTAGAAGGGAACACAGAGATTAATGCTGAATTGAAAGACTGATCTAAAAGTATTATTTTCTTTCAACAGTGCCACTGGTATTTACTAATGAAATGAAAATTCCATCTTGCGTTCTGTCAAAAACCTTTATTATTCATTGTTTGGCCAATGAATCTTCCAAAACTTGCACAAAAGTTGAAAAAAGGATAATGCAGACTGCACTAGATGTTTTACTCTGTTTTACAAACTGCTTCGCAGCAACAGATGAAGCGTTGAGGATTGTTTGATATTAATTTGTGTTCACTGGATACACTGTGAGTGTACCCAATAAGCATGATACCAGTGATTTTGATTCTGGAGCCTTCAGACAAGCATTACAACTTTTGTGATTTACTGTTTTTTGTTTTCATTATGTTCTTGTTTTTAATTATTACTGTAGCACTCCACACTTGATCTTTGGAAACTCACATTTATTTAAAAAAATAAAATAAAAAGAGTTTGTTACTCTCGTTCTATTGTATGTTACAAAAGAACTATAGACTGTGGAATGCAGTTTAAAGATAACATATGCCAACAAATGCCTTGTATTATATGGCACTGCCGTAATTCAGATTTGTTTTCTTTTGGAAATAAAGGTCACTGTATTTTTTTTTTCCATTCTCATTGTTACATGATTTTAAAGAAAATGAAAAAGAAAATGTGAAACACAATTTAGTCCTCATTATTTATTTGTAGATCCTGCAGCATCATGTTGTAATTAATTTTTTTGGAAGTTTCCGTTAAATGTAATATTGCTTCTCTTGTTATCATACTGATTTTTTTTTCTATTTATAAATGTATTTTGATGGGCAGTAAAACAAAGTGTCTTAAAAGTTTTAAATAGAGAAAATGTGCTTTACACAGTTGCCTATAAAAAGTGCTCTATGTTATCCAAGCAATTCATACTATAAGCTTCACTCTTATTGTTGTATGCAATTTTTACTATCATGCAAATAAGCTTAGGTAAATAAAACTAATAGATCACCTTAGAAACTTATGCAATTAATGTGAAAATAATTGATGTTTGCAATGTGTCTTCCTTTGGTTTACAATCAATTTTAAAGCTACAGCTGTATAAATTTTCTGTATAAAGGTGTATTTCTTTTTTATGAGTTTATTGCTATGAAAACACCAGTTATTTTGTTACAGCTGGCTGTTTTTATAAGTGTATCACAATTTTCTTTATGCAGAAATGTTCTGACTAGGAGTGGTTATTGACTGTAACTACACAATTAAAATTGTTTGTATGGTATGATACGGCAGGGTTTGTCTGCGTATGTGTATGTCTGTGAGGAATATAACTTCTTCTTAGTACACGCTGTACCTTCTTGCCACCACTTTGAAGATGACATTTCAATTGTTCTCCTTTAAAGTCACAAGCAGATTTTTTTAATGACCTTCTTATTATTTGAATATAGATAACATACTTCAAAAAGGAACACAGTTTGGTTATGAAAATCATAACCTGTCTTTTCTAGGTTTAAAAACTTGCCTGCCCAACAGAGATAGCAGGATATTATTGAGTCAAAAGGCTATCAGGCATAAACATATTTACAGTTCCTGGCAGTAATGCACTTATAATGGATACAGCTGGTTTTCTTTTACACTAGAATTATGCTAACACTATTCCTTGCACTAATGTATAAACATTAAAGAAAAAGCATTAATAGTCACAAAGTACGTAGGAAAGATGGGCTTTGCACATTGCAGTGCCCTTCTAAGCAAGATTATTTTAAACAATCACTAACAAGGTTCTTGATAAAGCCATCGCAACTGGTGAGCTTTGAGTGTATGCAAAGTCAGAGAAGTCTGCAGCTGAAAGTTGCAGCGATGTGCATGCCATTGTTCTCCATTCCTAGGGGAGGAACGCTGTGTACAGTGACACGGTCACTGGATCCAGGTATGCTGTGTCCCAGGCTGTGCAAGCAGAGCTGACCTGTGGGGCAGCACCACGGGCACCCTAAAGGTGGCTGAAGGGCCCTTCTCCAAAGGGCTCCTTGACATGGGAAAATAAAAATGAAATCACTTTTAAACTGATGCATATGCATATGCAGGGTAGAAGGGAAAGAAAACACTTTCCTGGAGTATACTCCACACTAAAAGCTAATACATGCAGCACTCCTAATATCAGAAATGGGGCAACAAATCCAACGCTCTATAAAAGCGTAAGAAAAAATATTTACAAAATTGTCTTTCCTATTTTGAAAGCAATTTCCTTTTATCCTTTTAAGTTTTATGGGTGCTGAAGTAGAGGCCGTGATTATTACAGCTGTTTCTTTTTCATTATCTTTGCTTTTCTTTGTCCTAGCCTAGCTGAGATTACCTTCCAAGTCAACTGGCCTGTGTAGTCATATATTACCTGCATGGGGGTTTGGATCCCAGTGGGTGGGCAGAAAGCACGCTTTTATCTTGGCCTGAGTGACCAAAAGCATCTTTGTTAAATCCTTAGCAGCATCTTCAAAGATGATACGGATATTAAGGATGCCAACGTTATGTGGATGCTGGAGGTTTATACTGTTAGGAGTTAAGCTACTACAAGCATATGTCACCTTGACTCATGGACTGGTTAGACTACCTAGAAGATATGTTATGTCCTTTTCTGTTCCTTTTTCTCACCATCTGGCATAATCCTATCAACAAACTTTCAATTTCTGCAGAGATTAAGAAGTCGGCCTTGATTTCTGAAACAAAGAAGAAGTTTCCTTATAAATGAAACACGAACTGAGAGATGAAAAGACAGTTTGTTGGGAAGTTGTGGGTAAAACTCACTGCTGACTAGGACTTCACCAGGAGTACATGAAAAGAGCATTTCGTATGGGCTTACGGGAGGGACCTGAGTGCTGAGTGGGGATGGTAGGGCTTAGCCTTTGCTATAAAACTGAAGTTAAGTATTGACTATATTTTGTGGTTTTACCACAAAAAGTGGTGTATTGTTACTCCCACTGATTCCCATTAATCCATATTTAAGTGACAAGATTTATGCAGATACGCTGGAGTCTCCAATGACTGTTTTTCAAGCCAGAAATAAAACCAGAAAGGGCCCAGATTCCAGGAGGGCCATGGCTTGGGGGCACTCAGATACCTCAGACACAGACACAGCAGTTGTCATTGTGAAGTCTCCCTGCTAAACACTACAGGATTTCTAGAGCTCTGTTTTGCATTGCTACTTCAAATTGGTCAGATGATGTGGAAATTAATGTTCAGGTTTTAAAGGAAACCATTAAAAAGATTTAAAATGATTTAAAAGGATTTTTTTTAAAGTGCAGCAAGTGGAGGAGGATGGTTCCCTTCCATATGGTTTCAGTGATTTTCTGATTGAGCACATTGGTTGTGTGCTGGGAACACACCAAACCTTGCTGCTCAGTCCATTTGCCAACGCAAATGCCCCATACGTTAGCAGTGATATAAATTACACACTGCAGAAGTCTACTTGAGCATCAAGTATTAGCAATTCTGCTTAGCGTCAACTGTGTGTTTTCATGTCAGAGTCATTGCAGAGACCAAAGGTTTTTTGATTTTTACATAATGATTTATATTGTGCTTTGAATAACAGTCCCATGGCAAAGCAGGGATATAAATACGCTCCCAGGCCTTTTTTGCGCACAGATGTAATTTTAGTTTGGTCTCCTCACAGTGCCTTGCGTCCACGCAGTCTTTTACTACAACAAATGAGCTAATAATTCAAACTGCAATAAGCGATCCTCCTTGGAGCAGGAGCAGTGCTACTTGGCAGCAAGTTTGTTTGCTCTCAGGTTCATACGGGAGCCTTCCCACTCTCCCCTGCTGGCAGCCCTCCCACATCCCACATGCATTGTTCTGCACCGGCCTGGTCCCAGCACCTTTCCTGCCCTGGGTCATCCTGCCCAGAAGTCACCTCTCCTGTTTACACACAAGCACTCAGGTCTATGTGCCACAGCTTATTGCAAAGTAGCAAGGACTGCATGTGTCTGATGTCACTCACCTCTTGGATAGGGCCCTGGGTGGCCTGATCCAGTGGGTGGCAACTCTGCCCAAGGCAGAGGAGTTGGGACAATTTTTAAAGTCCCTTCCTACCAAAGCCATTCTATGATTCCATGACCACCATCCATGCTATGAGCCCCATCACTTTGCTGGAACAACCCACTGTCCTCAGAAAGCTGATGCTGTCTGGAGCAAAGCCAGCACAATAGTTTCTGGGGTACTGGAGTAAAGGGGGTAAAAGGGATAGATGTCCCAGCGAGGAGCAGGAAAAGAAAGAGGAAGGTAACAGAGGAGAACGGGAGCATCAGCAAAGTCATAATAGCTTCCCTTGCATGAAACAACAGATTTTGTTACAGTCCATGCTGGAGGGACACCCAGGAATGCTATACTGTACTACCAAGACTCTGTAGAAAATGTTCTTGACCGGAAATGCACCATGATCTCTAACCAGAGAGCTGGGATAACACAAAAATCTCCTCACCTGTCCTCAGCAAAAGAGGTCTCCTGAAAGTATGTGCTCTGGTGCCATCCCTCCATGCAGGACATGCAGGTTATTATGTTCAGCTGCAGGCTGACAGCAGTCATGACAGATGAAGTTAGGACTTTTGTTTACTGTTAAGTTGCTTACTCCCACAAAATCCTAAAGCAACACCCAGGCTGTAAAATATTCTCGTTTTCCTGCAGGACACCATGCAACCACAAGCAGCCTCAACTCCTCCTTGATCTAGGCATACTATAGGACTTGAAAAAATCAGACATGCTGTAGGGCCTGGATTTTTATCACAGTGAAAGACATTAGAAAAAAAAATAACCATGTTAATTCTGTTAGCACGCAGAGCTATATAAGCATGCACAGTTTTTAGGTAAAGTTTTTGGGTGAATAGGTTGTTGCCTCAAGAGGGTTCAGACTGCTATTGACTTCTTAAGGGATCACTTGCAATGATTTCAAAAGTGGTGGGACCAGAAAAATTCATGCAGAATGCTGCTGATTTTGCAGCAGACTTTCTACCATAATAGAATTTAAGGGAAGGAACACTCTGTATTGTTACTTGTGTTACAAAATAAGCAGCATTCGCGCAACCAGCCTTATGGATGTTGCTGCCCTTCTTGTACATCCCTTCTTAACCCATCTCAAGGGGGCACTTAGCATGCCCCAAAATTGCTTCTCTCTCCTTTCCTGTGCCACATCCCTAGGCAACATTTTTACACGGGGAAAACAGTTTAGAAAACACCTTACCTTAGAGCAAACACCAGCAGGGAAAAGTAGGCAAGGATGTCCTTTCAAAAGTGTAGGAAAAGTGATTCTTTATCATTATCATCATGACAGCATGGATTGGGAAATAAGTACAGGTGTTGTTGTTGGCTTGCCTTAGTGGGCAAAATGCTTTATCCTCAGCCTAATAGGTATCCAATATCAGCTGAAAGACTGAAGGAGATGGAAAAGGAGGAGAGAGGAGAAGAAATGTCTGGCTGCAAACTTAGTGAGGTCAGTCATGCCTAGCACTGACTGGAGAATTGCAAGACTACATTTACCTGAAGGAGATCTGAGTTATACATTAGGAAAAATGAAGCGAGGAGCACTCATGGTTCACACACTGGAGGTAGGTATAGAAACAACCTGCAAAAAGGCAGAAAGAAGGATCAGAGCTACTGAGCTGTTTCAGAGGAAAGCTTAAATCTAGAAAGCTTGCAAAAAGGTAGTAGCAGACTGCTTCTTTAATAAATATCTGCAATGTCATGAGTAGTGAATACAGAAGGAAATCTCAGTATTTCTTGTAACAAAAATAATGATGATGATTGAAATATACCAAGGGGCATGGCTGTTCTGAGTGTTCTTAGTCATGAGTGAGATTAATTCAAGAGATCTGAAATCAGCATTGAAATCAGCACCTTGCTCAGGTGTGCTCAGTGCACTGTGCACACTTTACTCCCTATTCTTGTTCATAACCAGATTTTAAAACAACTGGACTGAATAATTTCATCGAGGAGTAGGTCATCTCATTATTTACAAAGGATTCCCTCCCATACATCCCAGCATAAAAATTTTTACCCAAAGCTCTTTGGTCATCACCATGGTACCAGTGCAGTCACTATTCATAACTGCGCTCTAACTGCAGCAAGAGTAAATTGAGGCTCCTTTGATCCAGCTGCCTACAAAACCAGACAATTTTTATGGGGTCCCACCTTTCTTTCAGTCTCCCTTGTAGCCATCCCACTTTCATTCATGTTTTGCTGATCTGTTCCTTTCTCTTCAAAAGCCCACTGAAAAGGTTCATGCTGGTAAAGGTGGGTAAGTGAGGGCTTCCAGGACAACTGGAAAGAACAGATATATATTTGCATCATTCCCTCATGTGACATCAATTCAAAGCTATTTAGGGTGCATTACGTGATGGCCAAGAGAATAATCATGGGAATGTGCTGGTTTGATCCCAGGTCTCCTCCAGCTGTCACAGTGCTTTCTGCAATGCACTCCCGGGAGCAGACGGATGGATGGACACTGCAGCCCCAGGTACCTCCTTAGGGCACCACGTGACAGAAGAGCACAGCACCATTTGCAAACACTCTTTTGGATAAAAAAAGGAAAGTGCACCATGGGCAAGCAGATCAAAGCAATGTGATTGTATTTCACGTCTGATGCAGCTCATTCCTGAAGCCAAGGTGAAGAGCCTAATCCAATGTATCATTCCTGTGCAGGCAGACCCTCAGGCTGGCATCATGTCCCATGGAGCACTGCTCCAGCGTGCAGCATCTGCCACTGCTTGCTCTAGGGCTTGGCATCCAGCTGCCCTGCTCCTCCCTCCTCCCTCTGGAAGGTGCTTTGCACAAACTTTGATGGTTGAGAATTGAGTTGCCTTGGGCCCTTTAGTGCACTGACTCTCACTCCGACCAGTGCTATTTGATCTCTGATCCACCTCCTTGATGTTTAAGCATTCACAGGGGCAGATTTACAGTGATTTATCCTTAATTTTGTGTGCTCTTTTTTTGTGCAGATATGTTTCTTCCCACTTATCCACTCTCTCCCCTGGTTAATCAATACGTCAGCTGTTGATAACAACCACTGCCAGACAGCTAGTAGATGGGACAATTATTCTCACAAGGACTTTTATGTCCATCCTTTAACCTACCAGATCCAGCACAGAGCAGCTGTAAGAGTTCTGAGCAGCAGATGCCCCTTTTCTACTGCAACTGCTGTGCCACTGTCCTTTTGGTCTCTGGCTACTTGATATGACAAGATGAAAATACTTTTTTTTCAAGACATTGTAGTATAAAAGGCTTAACTGACTTTTGCCTCAAGAAAGGAGATTAAACCTCATAGCCAGCTCCCACATGTCATAAATAGTTATTCTACAGAGGAGGATCAAGCAATCTGATATCGTCCCTCCCCCTTTCCAAGACACATTAGTGACCATTGGATTGCACCTCTTCAACCCACTTCCTAAGGATAATGTTGAAGCAGAACAAGAAGAAGTGGGTGACCAACACATTAGCTCTGTTTCCCAACTTCTCAGTTCTGCTGTGGCCCCACAGATTTTCTGGTCCACCAAGTGTAACTTCAGGTCATATCTGTGTTACTGTGACTTATGGTAGGAACTGGCCTTATTGTCACCTGGCACTGAGACCAGGGCTAAACAAATTCTATTTAAGGCCATACTACCCCTCAGCTCTCTGTTTTTGTTGCAAGCAAAGCTCATCAATATCAAGCCATCTGTACTGCCATAGCTTAGGGCTATGAATATATAGCTGTGGAATGTTACTGCTGCTGGTCACAAGTTGCTGGACACATTGTCTTTTACCCAAGTCTGCAGTGTTAGAGGTCCAGCAGGTAGACAGTAGGACATTCCTGACACCGAGGAAATTCCTAGCACTAAGGAAATTCCCTTTCTGCTTCCTGGTCTCAGCCAGAAAACGACTTGCATGATACATTCATGTGAAGCATGAAACAAAGCGAATTTTTACATCTGCACAGCCACCCTTTCACAATACCTGAATGTAAGCAATCGTTAGCTACAGGGGAAGGAAATGCTTTCAGGGGATATATCCTGACTTCTCTGAAGAGTTCACATCCAGCTGCATAACCTGCAGTTATCTCGGGGCACCTTGCTGTCCCTTCCTGCAGTAGTTGGGAGCGTCTTTCAGCATGGGGTAAAGCTCTGGTGCACTGGATCTATGTAGCAGCACCAGTGCTAATAGGTCCAGCACTGAATGAGCACAAGGAGAATCTCTCACAGAGACACGTGAGGGGCAGTGAGGGCAGAAAACATGAATGGAAAGGGCTGCCTTGGTATTGAAAAAAATGGAAGAAAGAACCAAGTGAGAAGGGCAAAAAGGAAGCAAAAGACAAATGACTGAAATACATACTAATAGTGGTAAAATACTCTATCCCTCACTTAACATGCATGTATATATTACTTCAGTATTTCATCCCATATCTCATACAGAATTGCCAGATTTTTACTCAGCTGGTAGAAACCAAACAGAAAGTATTTCCTACTTGGTGAAGGGAGGTTTCAAACTTTGATGGTGTTGGATTATTCTAAGTTCTTTTTCATTATTTTTCTTTCTTTTGGGCTCATAGTCACGATGTTTATCTCATCCGTGCATGGGAAGAGGGGGAGGAATGGGTAGGGTTGACTTGTGCTAACTGTTGGCAACACTTGTTTAATTTTTTGCAACATGCACCCAAGTAACAAGAGACTGAGTAAAATATAAACAAATATGCTCTTTGGAAACCCTATACATCTTTATGGCCTACGATACCTTCAAATCATGGAAAAACACATGTTTGTTTGTTTGTCTTTTAGAAAAATATTTTGGTGGGAATGCTACCTCCCATTGCTGTAAACAAGGTCAGGAGGCCAAAATTAGTCTGTCCTATTTTGCACAAAACAGTCAACAACTTAAGATGTTGTTGCAATAATCAGAAAATTATTGACCGGTGTCAACACCCCCTTTCTGATAAACTGTTGAAATGTTAATATTCTTGGCAAAATTGTTTTTGCTCTAATTACTGTATCCATCTGCTCTATAAGATTGATTATACTGTGAGAATGTTTGTTCTCTTGTCTCCTGCAATGATGGGCCTCTCCTTGGCGCAGAAACAGTCCTGCCTCAGCTTTACACAGAGACGAATGTGCAGCAGAAATCAAAACTGCATTTAGCCCCAATAAAGCTGGATAAAATCCCTTGAAGGAGTTAATACAATAGACACTAAATGGCTCTTGGATGGACCATCCCTTGGAAAGCTATTGCCATGGCCAGGACCAAAATAGCTGGCTTCCATCCAGCACAGGAGATTGGGCACCAAGAAGGCCACCAAAACACTGCAAGCCCACAAATGCTTGGCACATCAGCGGTGTTCCTGATTCAGCTGAGGAGAAGTTTGGCTAATAGGAGACACCAGGTCTCGTCTGCACCAGCTCCTTGGCAGGATGCAATCAAGTTGTCTGCGGGGAAGGGCATTACCCATCCTGAGTCCATGAGCACCTGCAATGGCTAATGGTATCTGGATTGAAGTAGTTATTCCTAGAGCCAACATATAATATACATCCTATCTGTGGCATATGCCAAACAAGTCTTGGTGCAAAGTTATGTCTGGTATTAATCATTATTAAAGCTAATCAGAAAAAAAAAAAAAAAGGAAAAAAAAAGAAAAGCAGTGATGAAAAAATTATTTTCTTAGAAAAATGCCATTTTCCCATGGCAAGTCTGGGGGAGATTCAAAATTGTATTTCCTTTTTGAACAGGCATTTTGAAATACATGCACAAAAAAAGTAACTCAAACAGAAAAAAACCACCGTCTTTCTCTCTGAGCCTTCTTAAGCAGAAGATAAACTTTTTCTTTGGAAAATGATGCTTTTTTCACAGACAAAAAGTAAAATTCCGTAAAAAGCATTTATTACAGAAGTATGATTTTCAGTGCGAAAAAAAGCTATTCTTTTCCATATACTGAACTGCATAGTCATGTCTAAAGCTTTCAAAGCCACCAAGCCATCAGGCTGAGATTGCTTTCAGGTTTTCATTTTAAAAAGATTTTTGGTCTTTGTAAAAATCCTCCAAGTTCTTGACTCCATAGGGTGTGCTCAGTGCATATGCTTATCCTTGTGAAAAGAAGCATAAAGGTTAGAAACTTCCAAAAAGGAAGAAAGAGTTTCTAGATGTTGAAGGGATGGCTTTTTTCACAGTTTTAAGTTCTCAGCCTATGATTATATACAACTTTCTTGGAAATGTTATGCAGCCTAAAGAGCCTCTACTGGGTACTCATTCTCACCTTCCTGTCATCCCTTTATTTGTGCCAGCAGGGAATATTTAGCTGTACTTAGCTAATACAGGTTGTTTCCAGGGCCTCAGCTAATGTATCATGCAGGAATGCTTTCAGTAAAATTGAAGGGAAAGAAGAGAGAGAAGGCTAACAAAAATATTGTTATCAGACTGACTGGAGAAAATGTTGATGAATGAGATTTTTAAGAGAAATTCCTTCTCAGAAAACAAATAAAAATATAAAAAAGAGAGGGAGAGTTGGTATGCTTGCTTGCTCAGTGTGCTATTACACTGCCTGTTGATTTTATTGCATCTGAGAGAAACTTCAGTGGGGAGAGAGTGAATGCAGCCCATCCTCAATAAGACATCTCTTTCTCATCTTCCAGAACGTTTACCTTCTCTTCCACCTTCCTACAACAGTTTCCAGCTCTGAGAAAAGCCAACACGATGCTACACTGCTGCTACCAATACACTCAGAGTGCTAAAGTAGGAGGAGCACAGAAGGCTTTCTGCAAGAGAAATGTAGCACTTTTCTTCTTACTCCAATTAGTTTCTCAAGCCTGTGTACCCAAGCACCCAAACTGCTCATTCTGCCGTCACTTCCACAAAGCCCCTGAGTCCTTGTGTCTGGTGACCACCATTCAAAGAACTTTCCATCTGGAAAAGATAGGTTTTGCCTACTGAGAAGGCTGGGGCATGACTGACAATATCTCTTTCAAATAAAAAATTTTTACTTTGGAAACTGGGAGACGAAAGCCCTGGGTAGCCTATGCTGAAGTCAGTAGGGATTTCCAATCAGATATGTAGATGACAACTGCTTTAAAAAGACTTTTCAAAATATTTTCTAAGCTGTTTTTTGTCATACATTTATCTCCATACCTTTAGATACACTGGCCTTAAAATGCCAGGTGTCTGGCATTGAACATCATTGGAAGCCCATCATGGAAAGAACATATTGACATAAAGAACTCTAAATCCTACTGAACCCACTGAGATAGAAATAATTCAGCTATAAATAATTATGTTGCCAGTCCAGATCTACCTGATCCACTTCAATCCTAGCAGCCCAGTTCAACTGCTGGTCATTTTTATATTCTTCAATGGCACAACTCTTGGGTATGTGGGCACCCTCATGATGTACCTTTACAACCATGTTCTCTACCCAGAAAGCAATATCTTTCTGTAATGCAGTGGCCCAGATAGGTCTGTCTCTATGCTGCCAGTTTTTCTGCTTCCACTGCTATAACTACCCCCATAGGGCATCTGCCACCATCCAGGAGCCAGTGCAGAGGTAATGCACAGGCCACTTCTCTTGTTCAGCATTATCTAAAGCCAGCTGAATGGCCTTTCCTTCTCTTTTCCTTCAGTAGGAAGCAGAAGAAGTATTAAAAGTTATAATCTCTACCTCAGACAAAAATAAATACCTAAGAAAAGGACACTGACAGCAGCGGAGACCCTGTGCTCAACAAAAATCCACTGGTAAACCCAGAAATCCCAAGGGAAGGCAGGTTTCTCTAGGCTTTCAGCTGCTACGGTTACTCTTTGAGCAGGGACCTGAATATTTTCCCTACATCCTCTGAACAAAATACAGGGAGGAATGCAGCGACTGAATTAGGCTTGATAATTTCCTGTATGCCTGCAGTCTCAGACTGACATCCTGACGCTGTCCTACACTGAAGGACTATTTTAGAAGCTACCTTTACAGGCACACTGGTTGTAATGCAGTTTTGTTTTTAAATGGAATCTTTGATTATAGAGAACAATCCCATGGCTAGGGATGCATGCTACAGAACCACAGAGTCTGTGGGGGACCATGCTTATTGCAGCAAAATCACCTTCTCAACTGTTCAGTGTTGCTGCCGTGTCATGTTACAGTAATAACTGCAGATGAAGAGCTTTTAATTCATTGATAAAAGCAGAAGGCTGGAGTAGCTGGCTAGCTGTAATGAAGCTTATTATTCTGCAGCTAATTTGCCGATTATATTAGGGTTTTGTTTCTGAGCACTTGTACCAGAAGACAGTATTATCAGCACAACATCTAAACATAGAAGGTCCTGGGAAGAATGTTAATGAGCTATCACCTACCTCTGCAAAGGTCTTCGTTATTAATAGTGAGTAGCCTAAGTATAGATCAAAACTCTCCCTCAAGAGCGTGCAACCTGTGTAAAATATGATTACTCATTTGGAACATAACCAGAAAGTAATGGCTAAGTCATGTCTCATTTATAAGATTGTGGTTCCTTTAATGATGGTAAATGGATGAGGGCTCAGCTGAAGCACCCTGGTCCAGCAGTGGGATTCCCACACACCCCCAGCAGCCACTGCCACAGCTTGGAACCCAATCCAGGGAGAAAAGCTGTGCATTAAGGAGCTCTGCTGCTCCCTGTCCGCTGCCTTTCTCTCTTCTGCATCCTTATCTCAGAGTCTGGAGGCCAGAAGCCCCTAAAAACTGCTGAAACAGTGGACATGTTAATTCCTCCCACCCCTACAGATTTGATCCCCTAAAGATCTTAAAGAATATACTAGTGTATCTCTTTCTGTGCCAGGACATAAGAGCAACGTCATGATACACACCTGTAGAGAGAAACGAAGCATATGACATCTAGATAACCAACGATCACTAAGATCTAAGTGCACCTTTGATCAGTCAAGTACCTGGGCATTTTCCTGCAAATACTGAGAATGTGTTTTTGTTTTCTAAAATTTCTTTCAAAATTTGAGTGGGAAAAGTTCTTCACATCTTCCTGGTTTGCTCTCACCAGTCTCCTGCCATGTCCTGACTCCTGCTGTGTCACTGAGGTTTCTAAGGGTGAGGAAGTGCAGGAGTTGCTTTAGTTGTTTGGAAACTTCATACATATTACTAATCATTGCTAGGCTTATGAGAAAGCCGTATATCAAGTTAGTCTTTGGCAGGTTCAAGCTAGACCAAAGCTCAGCAGAAACTGCTGTAGGACATACTTTGGTTTTGTATGGAGCTACACTGTAGTTCAGAGGGGCTATTTATCCTAATCCCCAGAAGCCCATAATTGCTTTGCAAGCTCCCTGCCTGTTCAAGGGTATTACAAGCCTCAGATTTTCCCTTCTGCATTGTGTCCAGCCAGAAAAATTGATCTACTACTACTAAAAAAAAAAAAAGAAGAAAAGGAAAAATGCAACAAAACCCTTGTTTTCTTTGAGACACAACACAAAGTACTCTGCAGCAGGAATAGACATTTTCTTCTATTCTTTAAAATATTGCTATCGAAAAATTTGTTTTCATTTCCCAGCAGTGGTGTTGTCCAGCTGTTAATCACCTTAAAACTGCAGAACATTACTGATTTGTAAAGGCACTAATTTCTAGAGATATTAATGTCAAACTGACAGTAGCAGACATCTAGCTAGATGGCATCTTCTGTCCCCAGAGCCAGAGCTGCGGCTGGGATGAGGGATGAGTGTAAGCATCTCCCTGGGCAGCCCAGAGGGGATGGTTTGGCTGCAAGGGTCTGGGGTCCAAAGCCAGCCTTGCTCATCTTTTTGCACAGCCTTCTGGATGACCCCTGCCAAGACAGGGGCCCCTTGGAGATAAGAGCAAAGAAAGCTTCCAGCCCAGCCACTTCGGCTGCGAGACCCGCTTAATCAGACCCTTGCTTTTTTTTTCCTGAAAAGAGACATTTGGGGGTCAGTTCCACCCTAAACCGTGCAGTCTGTGCTCCAGCACATGCTGATTAGCCATGGAACACCAGGCTGCCAAACGCAGCAGGTATGCTGCATGCCAAGCAGCTTTTCAGGGCAGTGCCTGAGCTGCTTCTGTTCTGGTCCCACAGCAGGGTATGGAGTCCCTGCATCCCCACAGAGGGGTTCCTTCTCTGTGAGAGGTGGAGGACCAGTGTGTGGAATCCACAGCCTTTACGGAAGGGACAGAAATTGTTTGCAAAACAGCTGAGGAGATGGACAGTGAAGGTAAAATCCCCTCCACAAGCAAATGTCAATGTACCAGCATGACATCTTTTGTGTATAGGATATTTTGCCTATTAGAGACCAATCCACGTAGCCGCAGGCAATCTAGACTCCTTAGGGAAACAGAAGGTTGCCTACTTAGACTTATTAGGATGGTAAATGGCTGAGCAGCTGGATGAACAGGCAAAAATAAACTACCTGATATTCTTCCAAGTGCTATACAGAAACCATCCCCATTTCTCTTCAGTCCTCTTAGCTTTGCAACACCAAAGGGATTTAGATGCTTAACATTCAGGACATTGGAGTCCAAACCATCAAAATGTAAACAGGCAGCTTTGAAAATTTGTGTCTTAGGAGTCACAGTCCAGTTGACTTTCTATCAGACTTTTGAAAACAGAGTTGTCAGGACCTGATAAGGTAAACTAGAATAACCAGGATGTTTTGAAGAAGATTGCATTCACAATGTCCTGGCACATAAACAGCAATAGGGAATATAGGACTCACTCCCAAAACCTGGTAAGATTCAGGCAGGATATCACAAAATATTTCCTAACAAGATCTACTTCAGTAAGGAAAAAAGTTCCGCTCAAACCACAGTCTGGACAGCACAAGGCTGTAGACACCAAAACACAACTACTAGAAGTACCAACACTGTGCCATGTAGCAATCATCCAGCTATGACAAAATTTTAAGGACTCATCCATACACAGTAAGATTAACTCATTTTGTGGTTTAGTTAATTTTCTGTGTTTTTTTTTTTTCCTATCAGAATAATATTTCAAAACCCCCTTTTTTTTTTTTTTTTTTTTTTTTTTTTTGTATTGGGAACTTTATGCAGAGATTTTGTCTGTTTAGGAACAGTGCACTAGGTATGAAGAGTTACTTCTTGTGCATTGCCTTGAACTCATGTCCCGTAAGTTAGTTCTATATCATAGAATCAGTCACTATTGATTTCCTTTTCTGTCATTTCAATGCTTATTTTTTTCCACTGAAAGAAAGAAATTCTACCCAGCATTATACACTGTAGATTTCTTTGCACCTTTATACTGCTATGAATTTGAGAGAGACCCTGTTTTATTGCCAGCCCACCTCTGAAACCTCCTGTTCTGTGGTCCTTGAGCATGGAGGCCAACATTTTCCAACAGATTGTGTAGTGTTAGGCATCTGAATCCCTATCTATACATGTAAATAAAGTTAGCCCTGCTTTTCAGAGGACTCTCAGATCCCATCAGTGGGAGTTTTTATGGACAGAAGACTGAATAAGCATTGCAGGATTTAATTAGTACTATTACCCAGAGGAGTGCTTTAAAGATGGCTATATCAGAGGATGCTGATACAGTTCAGGAGATAACTGTTCTTTTTTTTTCTTCTGAGTATAAGCTTACAGTGATGCTTTAGAGAGGGAGATATTCTTTCTTAAATATTAAGTACAACTCTGTGCTGCTTGAAGTAGTATTTATTTATTACATCACGCACTAAGGATGTCAGTACTAAAAAAAAAAAAGCACAAAAACCTGGAGTCAGAGTAAGAAAGCTGTGCGTTCAGAGCTATGCTTAACTGCAGACTTAGTGGAAGAACAATCAAGGACAGTTAAAAACACCTTTAGGACTTATATGCAGTACAAACCTACATAGCTTTTCAAAACGAAAGTCACAATGCACTAGTCTGTGGGCTACATGAGAGATCTCATCACACGTATCCTTGAAAAAGGAGGAAGTCTGAAGTCAAAAACCACCACAAAATTTATGACTGTCTTCAGCTGGTGTCTCAGCTGGTGTAAATCAGCACAGTATAGCTCTACTGATTTGGATGGAGTGATGTTGATTTACACAGGCTGTACTGGACTGCTGTGCAAATCTGCTTCTTACATATCTAAAGAAAAATAATAGGAAAAAATAAGGAGAGGGAGGAAGGTTTCTAGATCTACTATAGAAAATGAGACAGTGAAATCTGCACCTATGTTTCCTTTAGGAATAAATGGTCATTTTACTGCTTAACAGCCCCAAAGTAAAAGGCAGAAGTTTGAATTTAGAAAGTGCCATGATGACATTTTGAAATATTTGTGTAATAAAATTAAATTGCAAGCACATATATTCCTGTGTTTCACACAACTTCAGTTGGACACCTCACACTCTGTTTATGCTCTTGATCTTGCTACATTCTTATTTTTTACTGTACTACATGTCTACTTGCAGTGGGGCTATGAAGCCTGATGCCTGGATGTCTGTCTGTGGTTGGGTCAGGTATTACGTTGTTCAAAAAAATGAATAAAATAAATTATCCGCACAGATCAGCCCTAACAAACAGTCAGATGACTTCAGCCCAATATTATGTAGAGGAGGGTTTAATGCAGTGGGTTTTCTTCTTTCAGAAAAGAAGATGAAGAAAAGAGATGTAAAGCAGGCATTTTAAAAGAACGTAAGAATACAGGACAAAAACGAAACAGAGTATGTGTGATTTCTTAAGAGAAAAGTGAGATTGTAAGTGTCAAGAAGAAATTTCAGAAAGGAATATTTTAGGTTCCCTGAAAGGGACTTACTGAAATTCCAAAGGCCTTTCAGGAGAAAGGTAAGTAAAAAAAAAAAAATACAACCCAAAATCACACAAATTACTTTTACGTTGAATTTGGTATTTCTCATCTTGCCCACAGGACAGAGAGGTGTATGTGGGAAATGCACTGCAAAGTATACAGCTTATTTGTTCAGACTAGTATCTGAAAGGTTACATCAGATAAAGCAGGGTGCCAGAATCCTTTGAAGGATGTTCTCAGTCCTCATGGTGAGCCCATCCTCCCTCTTGCAGGGGTCAGTGTCAGAGCATGGTAGCAACCATCCTGCTGTGATGAGCAGGGACAGAAGACAGGAAAGGCGGGGGACTGCTCCCTGCTGGAGCTGCTTGTTATACAGTGGGGAAGGCATGTGTCCAGGACCAAAACCTGGGGACAAGCCAGCAAAGACCAGATACGGTCTCAGGGCTGCTTCTGTCTGGGGCCTCCAGTCACCTTCAGAAAAGACTTGAGCTGGTTAAAGGCGGTTGTTCTGGAATTATGCTAAATCTCTAACCTAGCAAATAGCTCAGCCCATGGGATCACTTCTCCATTCCTACAGATTTAGTCATTTATTCAGACTCATTTCTCTCACCTCTCACATTACATCCCTGCTTGTTTATCAGGTCTGAATTTGTCTGAGTATACAACAGAGTCTCTACATATTCAGTTTATAATAGAACAATGTAACAAGAAAAAAATGCATAGAGGTTTACAGAGGTTCACGGTGAAAATTTTGATCCATTGTACTTACATTTTTAATATATTCTAAGTATTGAGGAGTTGGACTTAACTCTTGTAGTAGAAAGTAATTGAACGATGAGTCATTTGAGAAAATATCCTCCTGATTAAGGCACAAATACAGTGGGAAGAACCCCTGTAAAACAGAAACCAGTAAGTATCACAGCTCTAACCAGTGCCTGCAGTGTGTATGCATGTGTGTAAGAGACAGATGAAAGATTTAGTAGATAGATGGCAAAACAGGTGACACGACTTCTGATTCTGACTTATGGAAATTGATACCTTCGTTGAAGTACAACCTGTTCTCCAAATCCTGACATTAAGATGAATAGCAGCCAAACAGCAACTTTGATATTTGCAAGAGCTCAAATATTGATTGCACTACTTATTAATGAGTTTCATTCATAATAAATACATGGTATGTTTGCACAAAGGAGGTGTTTTCTAGGAGAGGCATTACATGCTGTATTAAACAATGAATAATTTCTTAATCTTAAATGTGAGTAAACAGCAGGATAGTAAGTGTCATGGTTTCAAGCAATTTCAGAAAGATGCAAGTGTAGCAAGTGCTCCAGCTCAACAGATGAGGCACCTCTCATTCCAAATGAAGATCTTCTTGATAGCAGTTGTTATGTGAGGTGTCCCAAAATAGAAATTTCTGCCATAATTAATGACAGCTAAGGATTTTGACTTTTTACACACTGAAGTCCAACTTGTTTGGTTGAAACTTTGTGACTGAATTTATGACGGAAACTTTCTGTGTTGCCCCTTTAGAGCTCCTACTTGAAGTAGTTACTTCTACAAAATCTCTAAAGTTACTTTTTTTTATTTGCTATTTAGATCTTTTTCTAATAAAACACTATCTTCATAAGACAGCCAACTCATCTGAAATACAAAGAAAACAGTAAATCATAAAAAAAAAACTGCACAGAATGGACATTTCAAAAATTGAGGTTTGACATATTTCTTAATGACTATGTTCCCCAAACTGCTGGTCAAGTTGCCATTTGTTGTAATGATATAGAAGATGAGATCTTGTGTTTAGGAACTGAAATCTCAGAGATCTCAGTTGTCCTTCTTAAGTTTTTTCCCAGTATTTTTCCACCACACTTGCTAGGTGTTTAATTTTTATGATTGGCATCTAATATAAGAGGAAAAAACTGTCTGTGGATAAGCAGATAATCCAAACAAGAATAAAAAAAAACAAAAAAAAAGACCACTATTTTACAAGGACTACTCCGAAAGAAACGCCTCCTATTTTATTATGTTGGCCCATGATGTCAGAGGTGGATGGGGGTGGTATGGCGGTAGAGGCTGGACCTTTCCACCAATATTCTGTTACATTTTGTTTCTATGAGATAGATGGCAGCAGAGGGGCAGTCTGACAAAATGGTGTCTGACATGGAAGTGCAGATGGATCAAAGGTGTGGCATTGAATGCCTCCATGCGGGAAAAAAAATGGCACCCACTGACATTCATTGATGCTTGCTGAACATGTACGGAGACCAAACAGTGGATGTGAGCACAGTGAAGCGGTAGGTGGTGAGTTTCAGCATTGGAAACAGTGGGTCATCTTTGTTGGTGCAGATTTTTATGAGCAAAAAATGCAGGATCTTGTTCGTTGCTGGTGAAAATGCACACCTAATGGTGGAGACTGTGTTGAACAAGTGTTTTGTAGCGGAGAATTTTCTCTATCAAGCAGTGTTATAGTGCTCTTTGTATTTGTTGTAGCTTCCTTTGAGATAAATATGTGATATTACTTTCAGGATGAACTTAGGGCCACCTTCAGGGTGATGCAAACATCAAATATGCAACTTTTGTTGCACAGGTGTTCTCTCAATACAGATACTTGTGCTTGAGCTACTTGAAGAATTGAATGTAAAACTACTGCATGATATTTTCTTTCCTTTGCAACAAATAACCAGAGGCCTCTGTTTGCTTAGTTCTCCAGGGACACCTTTCCAGACTCACTGAAAGAAAAGGTGTTCTCCACCCAAGAGCACACTCCCAGCTGCCTTGCCTGCCAAGTGCTGTGGCTGAGACAAGCCACCTCTGTCCCAGGGATAACTCACCCTCCAAGAGGGCAGGAAACTGACCTGAAACCTCAGCCAAAGCTGTCTGAACCCTTCTTTTTTTTTGGCTCAAAGCTTGCTTTCTGAGGTATCTTCTGTGATAAGACTCTAACTGACTTACCAAGGAGGCAAATGGGTGTTGCCATATGGCAATCAGCATCACCTTGTGAACATTTGAAAGCATTTCCTTCAGAGCTGTTTGCCCCAGGAAGAGAGTGCTCAGGAGTGTTTACTGGTGGAAGATCTGGCCTGTGACCAAATAGTGCCAGCTTGGTATGGGAGACTGGGGAATGATACCATCGTATCCTGTGAAAAACAGGATGCAGGTGGGCACCTCCCTGCTCCCTCTTATCTGCTGGCAAGGCCTGGAAGATGGGAACAAAGGAGTTTTCTGCTGAGATCCCAAAGCCAGAAGCTGTCACTCCAAAGAGAGCTGACTCGATCACTTTGGACTTATAAATAAGTTCATACTGCTGTTGGAGGTTGTCGTCAACCAAAGCGGTCATCAACCAAAGTGGTTGGCAACTGAACAACAAGCCCTGAACAACATCACCACTGAAGATCAACGTCTGCACTCCAAACAATGCTGGACCCCGGTGGTGACTATCTCTTGCTTTCTATAAAAACTCCTTGCTTTTATCTCTTTTCTATCGCCCGCCTTCCCTTCCACATCTCCCTAAGCTGCTAGGATTTGTAATAAACTGGTTGGGCTAACATTTGACCCGTTGTGTCTTAATCTCACTGTTGGGTATACATATATTAAAAGAACCCCTTCTCCCTCCTGTAAATTGGAGCGAGACAAAAGCTCTACACTGAGGCGAGTACAACTGTTTCAAATGACGATGAGGAGCAAATCCTTCCTACAGAGAGGCACAGCTAAGAACACAGAGCTCAGAAGCATGAGGATATCCCAAATAGTTAGGACTCTTTTGATGTTTTGATTAATGATGTGATTCATGGAACAGAGAACCATTAAAGCAGGCACATCCAACCTGCAGCCCCCACACGGCCTGGCCCAGCCAGTGCAGTGGCCGCACCCTGCCCTGTGCCATCATGGCAGCAGCTCTGTCCAGCAGAGATGTCCAGCCCGACCCTGGGCACACAACTAACACTCAGCAACAACCAAACATTGGTGTGCAGTCAACACTGTCTGCGCTGGAAGCGGGACATGGGGAGAGCACAGTGCAGAATTAACTCAAGTATGGCAAATAATTGTGTGTGTTTTGATACATCAGATAAGCATAGTCCTGTGAACAGAAAAAAAATGTGTGGCTGTGCTTTCTGTTTTGGTAAAAGAATTTGAGAATAAGTTTCAAGAGTGCAAAAAAACCATATTTGTGATTCCATTTTTAGTCAACATAAATACTTTACCTGTGAATTTTCAAATGGAATGCGTAGAGTTGCAGTCAGACATTCAACTCCTAAGAGCCCTGTCTTACCAGAGAAAGATATCCCCTGCTTCCCAGCCACACCTTATTGATGTCAGTGCTTTTCAGTGGTATGTACTTTGGTACGAACAACAAATATTTTCAAGCATGAAGGAGAACAGAAAGAGTAAAATTTCATCAAAAACTCACTGGGAGTGAGTGTCCCCTGTGGAGAGACAGCAATGGGGGCTGCCCTCCTGTCCTCAGGCAGTGCCCTCATCCTCGAGGCCCCGCAGCCTTCTGGCCTCCCGGCCACAGCAGCTAAGGATGGTGTCAATGAGCCAATCAATGAGTGCTGCAGAGATGGGTCCCATACTGGGCTCTATGCATTGTCAGTTTTACCACCCAGCCAGGTGTTTCCAACCTGCGACCCTGGACATTCAGTAATGCAGACTTGCTTGATCATAATCTTTTAACATTATTATGTGACTGAAAGCAATATTTTTGATGAGTTGATTGCACATAGTTCAAACGTGGACTGTGCAGGTGACAATGGAACACTGTGGGGAGGAGGGCACAGTGCAGCGCTTACTCTGTCTCCTGTGCCTGCCACACATACACAGGTGAATCAAAATCCATGTGTATTGCATGTTACATGCACTTGTGCCACTTTAGTTAAATGCAGTGATTACTAATAAGAAAATTTTAACCTACCTACATACACTGTGCCTGTGAAGACTTGCAGGTTTTGGTCAAGATCAAATATTCCAACAATTTGTTTTTGTTGCTCTCTTTTTTTTTTAATGTTTTAAGAAATATATATATAATAAAAAGATAAGTTTTGCCAGTTATATACATTCACTATACTATATGTTATATATGTGTCTCAAGACAATTCCTCTTCATTCAATGCAGCCAAGGCAAGCCAAAATGTTGAACACCCATGCGTTACAGTATTTTCAAAATACTTATAATAGTGTTGTAACATTTTACTGTTACCTTAGGCACCCTATTTTCCACCAAATTTCCCATCAAATTCTAGCTAGCAAGAGTGTTCTCAGGAGGAACTCATGCCTGCAACTGGAGCACTACTGTCTAGGTCTTGGGCACACAAACATTAGGCTGTAACTGTAAAGTGGCAGCTTCAAAGTTACATCCTTGGCTCCAGCATGGATCCACTGAGACCCAAACTCTTTTATTAGCTTCTTGACAGTGGTGGCAGCCTCTTGGATGGGAGCAGCATCACTTATTTTTGAGAAACAACATATGGTACTTAGATTCCAGTGGTTGCCAGCTTTTGATGTAATTAGCCATGATCCCTGAACATCTGCACTCATCAGTTAGCCTTTAGGTTGGTGATCTATTGTTCTGCATTGGAATTGAGATTACTCCTTCTCCGGGCACGCTTCCTTCAAGAATGTCAAATATCTTTAGCTTAAGTTATTAGCTTCAAAACCCTGTGAGCACACTGTAGGAAGAAATCCCATTATAGATTATCACCTCGTCACACTTGAAAAGTTCTCCTGAGACTGGAAAAAGCAGACTACTTAAAAGGCACTGTAGGACAGTGAAGGACCACAGTACATGATGGTACTGTCAAGACACAAACAACCTCCTCAGAACAGCCATTTTTCCTAAATCATATGTGTAGCTTGATATGATCAGACTTACTGCCATGCATAAACATAAGTCCAGTAGACTTATAATAGGGAAAAATGAATTTAAAAATACAATTCAGAAGATTCAAGAGGATGAAATAATTTCAAAATTTTGCTAGAAATTTTCACTACATTTTTGAAGTGACAAAGAGTGAAAGCCTTACAATGTGATTGAAGGGTAACCATTTATTCAGTGATTTTTTTTTCCTTTTGAATTGCAAAAACAAATTAACAAATTATTTGTGACCAATTAAAACCCTGGATTACCAGATGGATTGAAAGAGACAACAAGACAAGAGAGAAAAACCATTAGTTAAGCAAGTAATCTCATGGAAGCCATATGGGCTGTTTAGGCAATTAGGATTATTCATAGAAGAAGGGACTTAAAGAGTCTTTCAGAAAGTCCATTATCTTTGATAGCAAGGTTACACTGGGCTATGTGAACTCTCTGGGAAAAAAAAATGATGCTGGAAGAAAAATTGAAAAGAAAGAAGAAAGCCCAGAAATAACAGCTACATCTAGAACAACAAAATCAAAAAATAAAAGAACTGAAAAATAGTTTCCTTGGCCATGGAGATCTAGAAAATAGTAGTAATTAATCCTGGGGCAGCAAGAAGAGACAAGAAAAGAATATTGTTGCGAATACTGGCATTCAACAAGAAATCACTCATTTTTGTTCTCTCTATGTTTCTAGCACTCATGCACATAAATAGAGGACACCTAACACAGGCTAAGGAGACTGTTAACACTTGAGATTGTCAAGCTTAGTTGAAATAATAGTCCATCTCCTCACTAAATAAGGAGTCAACCATATAGTCTATATTTTACTTTCTTAACGTAACTTGAAGATTTTCAGCAACGCTACATTCCCCAGCAGAGTTTCTCTGAAACGTAACCATACACTGAGTTTTAAAGTCAGCATTATTCTCAGGTAAAGCCTGCCACTTAAGTGTCACCTAACATCAGACTCCGGACAATGTGCCTGAAAGATAATAATACACACTCAGAACAGTCCAAAACAGAAGACTCACATAATTCGAGCTTGTTGAACTATAAGAACAGCCAGTCCAACTGGTTAGCCCAACAGCTGGTAGGCCTTTTTAGGGTACCCCAAGCATGTTTATTGCTCATTGACACATTACAACAGTCCTAACAGGTTTAAAGTCCAGTCCTGATTTGTAGTGGAAGCTCATTATGTCGTATGAATCCTGCACTCTGTATAATCTCAAGAAGATTACAACACTTTCCATATGTAAGTGATGAAAACTTCTTCCTCTTTCTGAGAAGGTTTTCAAAAGAAAGCAAGATCCTTCAGGTAAAGATGTAGTTGGGTTGTGCAAGAGGCCCTGCAAAGCGGCATTCAGCTAGAAACCAGTTAAGATAACTTCAAATGACAAGCAAGAAAAGAATGCTTATTTTCCCTAATTTGCAGTGGCTTTTCTATAATTGGCTGTGACACAAGGAACTGAGCTCTGATGAGCATTGCAAGAAGAGAAGATGATTGTTTTATCAGCTTGAAAGAGAGGAGAATCTGGGGAATTCATTTTTATTTATGCTATTATGAAGATCTTTTGGTTTTTGGCCTGAAAATAAAAAGACCAGAGGGCATTTAAAGCCTACACTTTTTCCCCTAAGCATTTCCTTCAGCTGACACAAAGCTGGCCAATTTATTGCTCTGACTGACAGCAGCTGATCAAGTGTTCCCACAGCCACTATCACAGTGTGAAACATTGGGTTCAAAATGGTGATGGGTTCATTTGCTGTAATTCTAAATGGGACAGAGCCGAAAACCAGGATCCCAGCTCCCTTGAACTCGAGCTGTTCAAAATTCAGATCCACATCAAAATCTTCCTGCTCAGACCCATCACTACTTAATTTACCAAGGCTGTTACTGGCACAGCACTTCAATCTGGCTGTCTTCACTAGCTCTCACTTGGAGGCCATAGAAAATTACACAGCTGGGAATGCAATAGCATCTGAAGCGACTGACCCATGCAAGGATAGTGGTATCACTTACGTTGCTGAAATGCTCACACTGGACAGAGCAGTGCTGTCCTCCACCAAGGGGACTGGAGGTTGGTTCCCTGCTCTCTCACGTGCACGTAAATCTGTTAGGTATCAGTAGCATTAGGTGCCATTGACTATATGCAGGTATGATTTCCTTTAAACAGATCTGCTTCCACATTTCTTATGAAACCCTGTTAGTGAGCAGTGCTACAGCACATAGGAGGACTTCTCACGTAGGGGCTTCAGTCCTTCTAGTGAAGCATTAACTTTGGCCTTCTTGTATATGTGCTGTAGAATTGGATAAAAACACAACTGCTTCTGATTCATGTCATCAGTATTCCCATTTCTAAAGCAGATAGTGTTGAGAAATGTGACTGCCTGAATCAAAAGCCTAGAGAATGGCTGGTTTGGCTGAGATTCAGGAGATCTACTGCAAATATGGTAAAAGTGGGTTACAAATGGGAGCCAGAGGGGTCAGCAGAGTGTGCAGCATTGCTGACAGACAAGCAGCAGTAAAAACATGTCCCTGAACACTTGTCCTCACCCTGGATTTTTTGAGAGCAACCACTACAGCACTGCTCCCTGCTCCAGGACTAGCCCAAGCTTCCTTCCACATGTGATCCAACACGCTTACTGGGATCCTTTCCACATGACAAAGTCTTCCAGAGGACTCCTCTGCTCTCCTCACCACTTCCCTGCCATTAAGTGCTCTAAAGCTGTTGCTTCTGTTTCCTTGAGAGCAAAAACTTCCCAAAGGAGAAGAAAGGGACAAACTATGAATTCCTGGCTTAGCTCCAGAGCCTACACAGAGCTGCTTGGTTGCAGATAAGAAAATAACCTTCTCTCTGCAAAGGGAGTATCAGAGCAGCAGGGTTACCTGAGAGATTGGGAGCTTTCCCAGCTTCAGATAAAAGCATTTCATCTCCTCCCCTTGGAGCAGGTTACCTCCATACAGAGCTTCCCACAGGACTGACACTAAACAGTGTGGCCTGTGCTAATGCTCCTGACTAGCTTCACCTCCCTTTCTGTCTGAAGCATCAAGTATTCACCATGAGTGCTGAGCTACATATGGTGCAAGGTATACATTATTCCACTGGCAGCCATTACATGACACTCTAAGTAAAATAAAGTAACAGGTAGATATATTTTTCTTGTTAATCACAGAACTAATTTTCTATTAAAATGTATGAGGTGACAAAATCTCAACAAACTCTTTAAAGCTATTACTAGAGGATAAAGTATTCCTCCAAAGTATTAATATTAACATCATTAAAAGAGTTTTATCAAGTGTGCCTTTATCTCCAGATTGCAAACAATAGCAGCCTGAAGGAGAGATATGCCCTTGAGTATTGTGGTATGAAAACCAACAGCAGTTTTAGAGCCACATAAAGTCTTCTTGTGGCTTCAAAATTAGGGAAAAAAATTCTTGGAGCCACAATTAGAAGAAGTAATAGAGTAAATGAATCTATTTTTCATCACCTTGGGCTCTGAAAAGAAAACATTTGAGAATTATATTGATAAGAGAAAGAGCTAAGATATTCAAATGCATTTAATGTTGTTTTAATTGATTAAACTAGATCAGGAACATTTGAAAATGCATAAAAGAGCTCTTTCTGCATAAATATTGAAAATATATCCAGCTCAGAAGATAGGTGCTGCTTAGTACATGTAAGTGATACAAGATGCCTTATCTTCTGTAAATCCAATAAAGACTTGACATGCAGGAGATGAATGGTCTTAAGGTTGTAGGGTGCCTTTTTCAACAAGACATTTGTGAATGCCACAGAACTCTCACCTTCCTTTGTGCTTCAGGCAGTCCAGGGCTTCAGAAAGTGGATCTGAATGAAAGGATGAAAAATGTTGGTTCTACTGTGTCAACCCATGTTGTATTTGTTCAAAATTCTCGTGGTCATACTGAGTTATAGATAAAGACACATGAAAGTCCGGTCAAATCTTCAACCTCTGTCTGAGATAAATTCATCTTCCCAGTGTATGATTTTCACGAGGGGTCAACACCCTTTCAGCTCTCAGGATAAGGGCCCAGTGTTTGAAAATGCTGACTCAGAAATGCCAAGAGCACACCATGTGGTATCCCTGGCCCTTAGGTCCCCTAATTCCCATGTAGAATAGCGCACTATGCCCACTGCTCATTCCCAGGTGCCAGTGGTCCTGCATTAGCTGTGTAGACGCAATTCTTCTCTCATTTGCTGTCATCTTGACACTTGCTATTTTGTTGCCATCAGACTTTTTATACATCCTGACATTGGATTATTTCAACAGATTTGCAGAAGTAGTCTTGTGGGGACAAGGGGCTGGCTTGGGGGAGAGGACAGAGGCAGCCAAAAAGCCAGTCCATTTGAAGGCCCATACTAGTATCAGAATTCCCAATCTTTACAAGGTCCCTTTAAAATGTTTTTTGTTTCGTGATCATAAACTCAAAATAGTCCCCTTTGCCACATCACTGTAACACTGCTTTGAGATGAGGAAAATACAAGAATATTGTACTGTAGATGTCTGTCTCCCAGCTGCATTGAGTGATGAGGCTCTCTCTTCCCTGTATGTTCATAAGAGGTAATTTCTTCTAGAGTCTCTCCATAAAAAACTCCTTACAGGGAGCCCACCATTAATCTTGAGCACAGTAAGTATTAGCCAACATGGTAAAAAGAACATTAAAAAAAATCTTGTCCCTAAGCTGCAGAAGCCTAAATAATGACAGTAATAGCATAATCTCACTCTCACACACAAAGTTGTTAACTGACAAAATAGAGTTCAAGCAAAACAGAGTACACAATCAGAACAGAAAAGCACAACTTTCCCCACTAATTCCCAAATAAATAACACCAAATATATTGCTTTTAAGTGCTTCATTTATTTTAAAGAAACACTTCTAAAACAAGTGTTCCAATGACAGTCCAGGAAGAGCACTTTATAAAAGGAGATTAATTATATCCTGAAAGTTACAAGTGTCATTGAGTAAGAGGGCTGCTGAATAAAATACCAATATACCATCCTACTCAGCCACCCATTTGGGCTAGGCCTGATCCTGAATTTCCAGCTGAGAACTGGAATTATTTAGCAATTATTTAGCTGAGCATAAATATTTGGAGACAGTTTCTGCTAACAAATCTTGCCTCAAGGAGCCAGGCCCATAACAATATTCTTGGCACTAGTTTTTCCACACATAAATCAACCCCCTAACTTCACACCTTCCTTATTTCATTTTTACAATTTTGTAGAATACCCAGCCTGGTTTATTTATGTGGTGCTGCATCTAGTGTTCTCTATACGATGGCTGTTATTACATCTAATTCTGGCTACAGTGCCACCATAGAAAGCAGCCATACAACATTAAAACAAGAGACAGGGGAAATAGGACTCTTAGAGAAGTGGTTAAAAAATAAAACATTCTTCTAGCTAGGGAAATCACAGACAAACAAAATATCCTCCTTCCCCTCAAGTTCTGTCACAAATCCCTGCCTTGCTTCCCTCCATCCTATATATAGATAGAAACCAGTCAGTCAACTGATTGCCCTTGAGGGACCAGCAAAGCGTAGGAAGAACCAAATCTGGTAATCAAGGTGTTCATCAAGCACGTGGACAAGGAAGGCCTGGCTCTGGATGGAGCAAGCAGAAAGCCGCTGTGGCCCGGTGGCTACCCCAGCCCTCTGAGATTTGCCTTTTTGAGAGGAAAGCTCAGTGAAACCAGCTCAACATTTGCAGCTCCAGATGAATCATGCTGCTAGGAAGAAAGCAGTCAAAAATGTCTCTTAAGCCTGGATAAAGATTTCCTGCCTGAAGTGGTCCGAGGGAGCCTGCCGGAGATGAAGGTGGAGTGTCAGCCTGGTGCAGTGGGCCTGCAACCAGATTTTCTTCTGATGATGAAAAACAGCTTTCTGAATAGCAAGCCCACTGTGCTCCAAAGAAAATCAAGTGTTTGCCTCAACTTGTCTTGTTTTGCACTTTCTGGACATAAATTGAGCATGTTAGAAGTTCACTAATGCAGTTTTCAAGAGGGAGGGCATGAAGGTTGCCAGAGGATGGCCTTTGAGCAAGAGTTGCTCAACTGTAAGTGGCGAGCACTTGGCAGGTCCTAGACAATGCTCTCTGCACACCTGTGAGCTCCCCATTCATGATGAGAGAAAAGGCATTAACTTACTCACCACAGAAGAAAATTACATTCTAAAAAATAACTCTTGGATCCATCCCACTGTTACACAGAGTATCAGAGAGAGAAAGAGCAGAACAGTCTTCAGCTTGACTCTTTTGCACATGCTTTGTTGAAACAACTCGGTCTCACACTGCTGCAGCTTGGACCTTGTGGTTCCAGTACACTTTAATTTGATGGAAATGTGCCCCAACAAAGAGATTACCAGTTTTCAACTCTAAATGCAGAAAGGAAAATAGCAATAGCAGCACCACCACAGCTGAGTTCTCTATAGATTGTAAATCACGGGAACAACAATCCCCAATTTTACATTAATTGTTTGGAAATCTCTACATCAAACATTTTGTTAAAAAATTGAGAAAAAAATCAGCATAGCTCTTTTGTTGTTTTTGTTGTTGTTTTGCTTTAAAATGATTTGTTCTAAATACAGCTTAACATGCAGATGACTGGTTTGAGACTAGAGCATCCCTTCAAGACAAAAAAAATACCAGTAGCAATGATTTGTATAGCGATGTCAGCAGAAAGGCTATTTAATAATAGAGGTACCTGAAAGAGCACTCAGTGCTTGCATGTGAGTAGGTAGAGTCAGGCCTTGGGGCAGTCTAGCAAATTTTCCTCTATCACTCTGCTTTGGCAAGAGTACTTTTCAAACCAGAGTGGAATACTCCCTTGTTGATTGTAAGGCATTAGGGGATTAAAAAAATAAAATAAATCTGAAGCTCCTCACAAAAGAATCAAAGACGCTAATGACTCGATAGGATTTTTATTTTTTCCTTTGCTAGTGTGCAGTTCAGAAAAGAAAAGTCAATCCAAATACAGTTTCTTTAGAACCCTCTCTCTGTTCATGTTGCATTTTGACATACACAGCCTGATATTGCACTTTTTTTTTGGGGGGGGGGGGGGGGGGGGCAAGGTTAATTTATTTGCAATTCAAACCTATATCTAATTACTGCCCAGTAACAACATTTCCTTTTTAACAGAGCAATTGCTTTCCATATTTTTGCTTTCCATTGAATTTCAATGTTCTGGATCACTTGCCTTTATTGTTCTAACTGAGCTACTGTTTTTCCCCACACTGAATCCCTTTATGCTGCTTTTGCCTATGATTCCAGCCTCAATAGCCTATTGTAATTTTTGTATCTTCAGTTAGATTTGCAACTTCTTTTGACTTTGTATCATCTGACCATGAATTATATTAGCATACCATTTTTCCCTCTCCCAAATTTCATGCCTAACACCAGCTCCTTTGTGTAGATAACAAAGAAGTAGTCAAAATATAACTCTTCAACACATTGATAAAAGCCATCAGCGATTTCCCTAATTCATAACTAGCAGCTACCTGGCTGATATTAACAGGTTCACCTTAAATGTAGGTTAAATCCTTCCACAATTCTTTACAGAAAAAAAAAATCCTACCAAAGTAATTAAGTAAAAGAAAATCATGGGTTTTTCCTTCCTAACTTTTGGTCTGACTCTTGCCATATTCCTCATTTCAACCTTTATGGCTAAATTTTTGTGGTGGAGTAGAAATAAGAACAAAGCCAATTGCACTGCAGTCTGTAGTGCTGAGTCACTTCTCTCCTCCCACTCCTTTCAGCTGTGCCTGTTCCAGAAAGATGGCTTCAAAATCAGCATCTGGGGGCTAGTAATTATGGGAGACGTGGTACAGGGACTTGAGGATAGGAGTAAAGCCTTGTCTGAGGGGGAAGGGGAGGCGAGGCGAGGCGTTTTCTATAGTTAATAAAGATTCTAAAATAAATTGAATATTCCTTTCAAGTGAAGTATTCTGGCCAAATTTTATTCCAATGTGTGGTATTTCAGGCATCTAGCAAGATGAGAAGGGATTGTAGGTTACTTAAATCCCAGAAGAGAAATGCCAAGAACAAAGTTACTGTGTATGGGAAATATTTTTGAGAGGAACTGAACATAAAACAAATGATTTAGTGGTGATCCTTAGCTTAAGTTGCTTTTAGTGCAAGCAGCCATACTGTATTAAGGGAGCTTTTGGTATGACTGTAAGATGGGACTTTGTAACTGCGCTGAAATTGAACTGCATTTTAAATCTTTATGAGGTAGTATTAAAGATTCACTGATATCAGAATATCTGCCATCTGGGCTATTCTCTGGTAGTTGGGAAATGGCTATTTCTTGGAGCCTCCAGGTCTATTTTAACCTGCCATCAGATATAACACCTGTTCCCCAGACCATTTTGTAGCCACTAATGTCCTTTCCTACTCTCATGGTGTCACACAGGCAGAAGTGGATGAAGTGCAGGCATTGTGTTCTCCTGAAATCTCAACATGCTCCTCAAACCTCCTCGCTCCTACTCCAGCAGCAAGTCCCATAGTTAACACAGCCAACTCTACAATGCCAACACCCTCTTCAGAACATATCCCATAAGTAAGAAAGGTGTTTAGAAAAAAATACCTCTGATTAATAAAAATGTTTCCTTCTCTACCAGCCTGCCTGTAAACCAGTTGGTGACATAAGCCAACTGTGCCTTGACTGCCCACTGCATCCAATAACGTATGGCCCCAGTGTGGGTAGGGGACCATAATTCACTTGCGGGACTCTACCGATGTCAGACAGTGCCTGAGCAGTTTATGAACAGCAGCAGAGCCTTGAGAGTGAATTACGGCCCTGCATTCACTCCTAGGACATCTGTTGTTGTTCAATACAGAGTATACTTTCTGTAAATTAAAAAAAAAAAAAACAAAAACATGCAAAACTGTACTATTTCTTCACCAAGTCTTCAGTTTTCAAAAAAAATCTTTTTCTTTTTTTGTCTTTTATTGAAAACCAAGCTGATCCACAAGAAACCTGAGGTTTCCCATGATATTTTATTGCCAAACTCATCATTAGCATTTTAGTTTTCTTGTTCAAGGCCATCTTTTCAAGATTATGGTAGCCTTATAACACAGATGAATGTATGGTTTCTCTTTCATGCTTATGTAAATCTAAATTTGACTCTACAAAGCCAAATTCTAAAGCAGCTTAAAGCCATTGTTGTTTCATGATTATCACTTACAATCAATTTTCTTGTATTTTGCTTAATCTGAATGCAAAAGCCCCATGTGATGTCGCTTTAATTATATTTCCATAGTAGGTCCTGTTATGCTGGGGCAAATCTGGAATAATCTGGTGCATTTTGTTTCCTTGCCAATAGAAGTGACTCAAATCCTTGGAGTTATTCCAGTTTTTCAGAATTTGGCCCAGAGAAGCTAGCTGCAGCATGTGACATCAAAGAGGCGTTTGTGAAAAACTTTGTTAAATGTTCTATTTACGAAAATTTCTGGCCATGTGTCATATTTTCTGTAGGTTTCCCCCTTTCTCCTATTTTATTACTGGGGACATTTGCCTGAAAACAGACTATTTGTTACTTAGCAAGTTCATTTGCTCCTGCTGCTTATTCCTCACTTGAAGTCACTCCTGTGATTGTGGCATCATAATTAGTTGCTCTGGAGATGATTATGATGTCACAGAGGACTGTGTGTTATATGGCTGCAAGTGATGAATAAGCAGCAGGAGCAGATGATCTCTCAAGCAATAAAGACCATGTCTTTATGAAAATATCCCTGGAAACAGAAAGGCTGAAATTATATATTGAAGCAATGGAATATTTTCTAGTGTGTCAATACTTTCTGCAAAATAGCAGTTTCTTCTTTTTTTTTTTTTTTTTTTGGAGATGAAGGGTTACACATTTTTTTTATAAGCTATGTGTTCGACTTTAAAATTACTTTTGAAATATTTGGCCTTCATTTGTCCTTAGTGAAATAAAAAGAGAGTGAAAGAGCTATATCTATCCATAAAAGGATGATGTATCTTGCGTAAAAAGCACATTCACTTCTGATGGTCAGTGACCCCCTTTCCAACCTCTCAGTCATCACAAAAAGCAGCAGCTTCAATGGATACAGGCACATGACCTAAATCTCACTACTGTCCTGCTCCAGCAAGGAAGGTCTTTGCCAAAGACATGTCCTGCAGGACAAGGAGATGGGACCCATACACCCATCACCCTGTGCTCACACAGGAGGCTCCCTGCTTCCTTGCTCTCCATTGAGAAAACCGTCTCCCTGTCAATTCTTGGCATATCAGTCCTCTCTCAAAATCTCTCTCCTGGCATGATGCCCTCACCTTCATAGCTCTTCTTGGGTGCGCACTAGGTCAAGGAAATAGTTCATCTCTCTTCCTTTTAAACCTGTTTTATTCCCACTTCTATCTTCTTGCCAGCTGCCTACAACGGACAGGAGTTGAAAAAAGGGAAGACTGAGTGCAGGTCACTTACGTAACAATAACTTACATAAGGCACAAAACAAGAGAAATTTCTAGGAGGCACAGCTGAAGGTAGAATGCCTCCTTGCTTTCTTTCTATTCACTTGGTTTTGACCCACCTGCATGCCACAGTTAGCCTCTCTAATCCTCTAAAACCCCTAGGTCTAATTGCCAGATAAGACCTTATCTCTATCCCACCTCCACAGCATTTCAGTCTTTCCAAATATCAAAGCTAATGAATTAAACATTCCTTAAAAAGGCTTTAATTTATTGTTTAATACATTCAGTGTTGCTCTTTTTATCTGATTGGCTAATCTAACTTAATCTAGTGGGACAAAAAAATCTGCCTGGCGCCACAAAATACAAGAGAATGCTTTTCCCATTCTCACTACAAAGCTTGCTGTTTAATTGTACAAATATTTGTGGGTTTGGCTAAGGTGAGCACTAATTTGTTATTTTAGTAAAAGCTTCAAATAATTTAGAACGTACTGAGAAAATATTCATTGCCTTTTTGCAAACAGTGACATGCTAAATGTTTAAGAGAAACTACTACGCTACTGAAAGGACTTTGCAAGTAGATGCTTGCAAAGAGAAAAAAAAAAGGTGAAATTTTCAGTGGTTGTTTTCTGGAATGTTGAAAAATACAGCCTGCAAGAACCTGCCTTGTGGGCTAACATTCCCACCATGTCCCTAGTTATTTATTTTAATTAATGTTTGGGGCTTCCTTAACTTCTGATGAGAGCTTTTTCTTTTTTTCAGAGGGCTTTGCCCTCCTAGTTTTCAAGATAAAAAAAAAGTCTACTGCTGCTAAAATAAAAAGGCCATGATTGAGGATCTGCGTAGGCCTGTCGCCAGACAAATGAGGATCCTCTGAATTCAGATAAATACCCCTTGCCTCTGAGGAGGACAACTTCAATAAATCTCAGGTTCATCTTGATTATAGACCATGCTGCAAGTGATCGTTTACAGCAACACTTGGTGAGATCAATAGCTGTGTATGGCCAAAGTTTCCCTGGAACTGTTCTCCTTGCTGGACAGAATAGACTCAGTAGCACAGTCGCTGCTGAAGAGCACTGTTAGTACTAGGGAACTTCAGGGCTGTGACATGCTGAGCAAGCCTGTCCTCCCACTTGCTTGCATCAAGTCATGGAGCTGCAACCCATCCGCCAGAATACTTTTTGGCAGCCATGAGGGGCCTCTGGGGAATTCTTCCTGAAGTGTTTAAACACTGGCATAAACTCCAACCTCAGAAATCTAGGGAAACCCATGGTTTGGGTGCACCAGGAGAACTCTTTTTCCCCTCTGACACAATGTGATAAGCACATGGACTTATGCAGCTGAGCATGTATTGCAAATGGGAGAGGGGAACTAAAAATAGAAAGAAAGGAACTGGATATTAATAATGCCCTATAGCTAACTACCAGCCTCCAGAGCATGCTGGCAGTTGTCCAAGTCTTCCTCAGCCAGAACGAGTGACAGCATGGGTGACAAGTCACTGCTCCCCTCCTCCGGCCTCATGGAAGTGCAACATTTCTACAGCTGTCACGGCTTTGGGTGTCAGGCTTCATTGCCTCAACCAAGAAACTACTGGTCTTGATGCCATTGCATCTCCTACTATGGCTGCTCACCTTATTTGCTAAAAGTATTCTCACCATAAAGTCTTACTAGCTTATCTCCCCAAGGCCCAGGGCTGCTAGCACGTCCCCAACCAGACATTCACCCTGGAAAATGTGATTCTCTACCCACTGCTTTAACTAACACGACCTCAGTTTCAGGGCTCTCCTTACCACCTGACACCTCAATGCTGCACATGCGGAGCATCAGGTTGTGGTGGCAGCTCCTCAAGGGGATACTTAGCAAAGTATTGTTGCCCAAGCTTTTCACAGAGCAACAACTACCTTTGCTATCCTGTGAGCTTTCACTGAAATAACCTGCCTGGAGATTAAATCCATTGTCCCTTCTTTTTCAAGTCTCCAAGGAATGCTGAAAGAGTGCTCCCACCTCCAGAGCCTCAGGGCTTTCTCTGAAGATCTGTGCCAGGAGCTGCTGCCTTCCTGCAGGCCTCAGTTCCCACCTGTCCATAGTCACTCTTTTGTCCATTTGTTGCTTTCTTTTGCCAGAAGCAGATAAAATACAAATATGTTTCTTTCTTGAGGGAAAAAAGAAAAAAAAAAAAAAGCTAAGATTGTCAGAAACTGTTGCTGCTCCAGAGCCACACTGTGTGTTACCTCTCTGTCAGCCATACTCAGAAAGAAGCATAAGGTTATGTCTTTAGCTGGCTGGGGGAAACAGCGGAAAATGTGACCATGGAGATGTTTCTAGTGTCTCTGCTCAGTTCTGGTGGAAAAGAAGAGTATGTGCATTGCTTTCTGGGCTTACAACTAGCTTCCTGCTCAGAAGCAAGATATTTAGTTAAGTAAAGGCTGGTTACCATATGGTTAAAACACATGAACTTCACCTACCTAAAAAGGATGAAGAGAAAGAGCTGGTGGATAAAGCAGCAAAAGAGCAGTAGAGAATGACAAACTTACTCACAGAGGTGACACAGTCACAGCTCAAACCATCTCAGGCATTCAAACATCCCCTTGACTGATCCAGTTCAGCAAACGCCTATAAAACAGATTAGCTGTCACACAGAACTGACAGAACAGGACCACCAGCTTCACAGCTAGAGCCATAACCTTTGCCTTTGCTCAGTTCCAGCTCATACCTACCTGCTTTGAGAGTTTATGTAACCTACAGGTGTGTGGGTGTGCCTGCAAACCCCTTGCAAATGCTGTTGACCCACGATGGCAGCAAGGATGATTGCTGCCCTTTATGCAGTTCCCCACACAAATGTCCAGATGGCTTTGAAATCTGTCTGTTTGCTGACTAGTATTCGGCATGGCAAGTTGTACAACCTTAAATGAATGCCCTCTCTTCAAGATAAGTGTTTTTCTTGCATCAAGGAAAACAGCAAAACAAGGAGAAAGCAGGTCCCATCGATCCGCACAATTGGTATTTTACCTCCCAGAGGACTTTGTAACTGCTGAGACTGTGGGAGTATTGTCTTGCTTTCAGAGAGCTCTCTGATGAGGAATTCAGTACTGTAGCTGTGGCAAGGCACGAGACACGTGGTTGGGATGTAAAAAAGTGAAAAATAGGGCCCAAAGAGCTAGAACGTCTGTGATGAAGCTCCTCCTTCAGCAAAATGGAAAGTGTTAAAGCTCTGAATATCAATCAGCACTTCCCACAGGCAGTGGGATTCACTGGCAGGATCCGCCAGTGTCTCTGAGACATCAAATCCTTTCCTTAAATTAAAATTGTGACCAACTAGAGGCAGAGAAAATTACTAAGGTAATAAAAAATGAGTGACATTACTCTTTTAAAACAAAACTACAAAGGGAAATTCACTGTCGGATGCACAAAAACTCCATCAGTTCTCTATTTTATAGAAACGCTCCCCCAAACTATTTGCAAATCACAGAAAATTGTTAAAATGCACCAGAGTTCAAGTTTACAATTTAATAATAATAGTGTACGGTACAATAATAATAATTTAATAGCAATAACAATAAACACGTATTGCTTTCTTACAACTAGAGATTGTCTCAGATTGAATGTCATTAAAAACATGTGTAAAAACCAGAAAGTAGTTTTTGCAGTAACTATTTATGTACTTAGCTTCTCTGAAGCAAATCAGCAGAGAGAAGGAACAGGAAAAAAAAGCAAACCAAAATAATAAACAGACCATTTTTAAGGCATGTTATAAAACTCTTGACATTCAGTTGTAAGGGCACTCTCTCCCAGAAAGATGACAGCAATTATCTTCCTTCAAAGAACAAGGGAAAAGCAAAGATATTCTCCTGCAGTTCAAAATACTAGTAGTAATTTTCAGTCTTCCCTTTTCTCTGCCCTCAAGAAGCTACGATTAAGCTACCAGCAGGCACTAGCAGTTACAACAAGAAGAGAAGGTTCATTAATAATCCAGACTTGGACAACACTAGTGGATCAGTCCAAAGCCCCACAGTTCTTTGAATAAGGACATTTCCAGTAATGCTTTTACCTGTGCTTCACCTGGATACCTGTGTTCTCACTCTGGGCCAGACTGAAGCCTGCAAGCTCCTTAAAGCCTTTAAAGGATGTGTGTAGATGATGTTGGGTAGCCCTCAGAGATGCTCAGACAGATCAGTAGATTGCAAAGTTTACTGGTGGGTTGATCTCTCCACTTACTATTCAGAAAAAGAGGTGTCAAAGCACTTACACAAGCTGTCATAGTAGTGCATCTTAAAGTTCTTTCTGTAGCTTGTGTAGTTGGAAGAGTTTGTGCTTATGTCCATGCTGCTTGGTGAGAAAGACAATAGATGACATGCAGTAACCCAGCTTTCACAGCCAAATGAATGGCAACTTCATTCTGTCTGGTCTTCTTATGTTAGCAGTAAGGACTCATTCCTTTTTTCCTCCTGTTCCTCCTTAAATTTATAATTTTCAGATAATCCCCAAGGTTAGAGTTAGGGGAGACTTGTTTCTGCATCTTGCTCATTTTCCTTCTGTGGAAAGGTTGCTGCTTGTGATGTAGTTCACAGTGGAGCTCATATTTTCCCTAAACAACAGGTTGGATACTACATGTGGAAAAGAGTTGAGCAATTATCATTGAGATGGTAATGAGAGCAGAAGGGATGCATGGAAAAGCAAATGATGCAGTATTTCAGGCCCATGAACAGCTCTTTAACATCAGTTACATTATCTCTTATTTCTGATATAAACTAGTCATAAGTGAAAACCAGAGGACACCAACAGATATGGATCATCTGGAACTTAACACGAGAAGCATGTCTTGAAAACAAGGTCATTTATAAGATATATTTCCCAATTTGTAGCCCATCACTTTTTACATATGCAAAACAATGAACGTTTCTCTTGGGCAACTATTCTACAGCTCAGTACAGACAGAAATTTTTTTTTTTTCAAATATTCAGCCTCAGTTTTCTATTTCCTATAATTATCCCAGGATTCTTAGCTATACCCTAATTATACCCTAGGTATATAATTAATACCCAAGATATTAGCCTAAAATAATTCTCTCCTTCCTTGCTGTCTGCACCCATCTAATTCTCCAGGGAAGAAAAAATGTTAATAAAATAGATGAACTGTTGTCATTCTTTTTCTCAAAGCTTTAATAGAAAAAAAAAAGAGAGAGGATAGCTGAAGGGCAAATAGAGATCCTTACTCATTCTTGCTTTTTTCTTTTACACAACTCTTACCTTTTCCTCTAGGCTTTTGCAAGTTGTAGGTCTCTTTCTTCCAGTTCTCACTGTCCTCAATGTGAGTGTTATTGAACTCACTGTAGTGTTTACAAACAGCTTTCCAAAATACATTGTGAAAAATAACATTTACCCTGTGGACTACATTCTGATGGAGATACTACTCAGTAGTCAGAGAGAACGATACGAACCACCCATTTCTGCATTCTGGATCTCAAGGGAAAGTGAGTGAATAACATATTTTTCCTTCTCAGTGTGCTACAGTCAAACATGTGGAGTCACTTTTCCTCAGGAAAAGCCTTTTGCCCCTCTCTTGTCAGCCAGGAGTTATCTGCAGGTGTAAACAGGAAGAGCTGGGGATACAGGCTGAAATAGTGACCTGTGAAAGCAGAGGGATGAAAGCCTCCCTTGTTCTTCTCTTTGTCACTTGATCAATCAGCTCTGCAAGATATGACATTTGCACATTGATCAGTTCCCAGAACAGCTTGTGAAGCAGTCATTTACTTTTGGCCAGTCTGAATTATATCTTATCTTCACCAGGTCGCATAGTCTGTGAAACATGTAACAGAAAATAATGGTAATAGTAATTTGAAACTGGCAAGTGCAATGTTACAAAAGGTTAAATTTAAATTTCCCTGGTGTCAAAGGTATTTAACGATAATCTAGGCAGTGGCTTGAAATACAGCATAGTTCGCTACCAGATGAAAATAATTTTTCTTGCAGCAATTACCATGGTAGTCCCAGAAGGGGTTTGTTATGTTAAAACAGCATCAAGACTCCAGAAATGTTCACAGGCAGGCATTTTAGGCTGCTTTGGAGGGCCTGCTGTTTGCTTTTGTTGGCAAGCATGACCTATATGTTTATTTTATTCCTTCCTTACTTCACATGGTGAATTTTGTTCTCTGCATGTATGAGAGGATTACAAGCAAGAGATGTTAAAGTTTCTGTTTACCTACAAGGCATGTACAAACAGAGGGCCTGATCCAAACCCTGTTATCTTAATTGTAAAGTTGAGTCAGCATCTCGGAAAACCTAGCTGCATTTTTCAAGGTGCCAAAGTACAGATAAGCATTCTTCAAAGAGCAAGTTTGAAAATTTGAGAAATATTCTTTATGAGAATAAAGATGAAGATCTCTGTCCCTTCTTTAAGTTCCCTCTAGATGGTGAATTTTTTTTTTTTTAAGGGGAGCCTTTTTTGACAGAACTTGAGTATTAAAATTATGAATCAACAAAGGTTACGCAGCAGCTTTGGCTGGAGACCAGTTTTCCCTGGAAGGATCCATGAAACCATTCTTTCAGTGATTCCAAACAGTGTGCAAGGCACTTCTCTGGCCTGCTCACCCTGCTGTGGTGTGTACTGCTCAGAATTTGTTTATTTTTGTGAACTTGAAGTATGCAAAATAACATCAGTATTTCATTTGCCAAGAAAAGAAGAGAGAGAAGACGACAGAGAAAAAGGGCCAGCCCAATATGCAGGGTGGAAGGAAAAGCAAACTGTATTGTACATACTGCATTCAGCATGGAAATAAGTCTTGGTGCACAGGAGACTTTGCCACAGTCTTCTCCAGGGAGTCAGCAATAGGTAAACAGAGAAGTAGTCTTTGTGTAACACATGAACACATCCTGTAAAGAGCATATATAAATGGTGACTCTCTCTAAAAAAATTTTACTTAGCATGCTAAGCAAACAAACAAGCAGCTGAAGGCATGTAAATTAGATGAATGACTTGGGTATAGGAGACAGGAACCTCATAAGTCAAATGATTCCCAGCTTCCAGAAGGATTTGCATATAGCGTATGGAGGGACCTTCTGCAGCTGCAGGTTTGCTAGCTGGGTGTGTGCCTGGAGAGCTGTGTCTTTGTGGGACTGACAGATTGGAAGAACCAATTAATGGCCTAAAAATAAAATGAAATAAAATCTATTTTCAAAACTTCAAAATGCAAGAGCCTAGATGCAATATTTCCATTTCCTTTCCTTGTCTGTTTGTTGGTTGGGCATTTCCAATGAAGCATCTCTTTTTCTAAGACCAGATATAGCAATCAGCTGATACGTTATACATGGGGTAGCTGTGAAAGGATGATGACTCCTGTGGTTCAGACGCTGTCATGGGATGCAGTCTCTCCATCATTCTTTGCCTCTGTTACTGATCTATAAAACAAACAAAGCAAGCTCTAGTTGTTTGTAGGGTCTGCAGAGTACGAATTGCCCCTAATGGCTGGCAGCACAATGCCTACCACACTAGACAGTGTGTCCTGTCTGCTATGTGACTTCATTCTGCAGACAAAAATAATAAATTTCAGGAGGAGGTCTCTTTCACTGTACTTTTCATTTCACAGTGTACTGAGTGGTACTCTGTTGATGCTGAGTCAAAAACATGCACTTTTCTTCCATATTCATTACAGTGATTTTTGGAAGGCTCAAGGACGTGAAGCGAACTTTAAGCTGAGAAGATGTTAACAGAATGTATACATGGAAATCAGTGTTTTTGTCTCCATCTGTTTCTTTGGTCTCAAAAAAACCACAAATGCCTCTGTAGCACAGTCAGTACAGTAACAGCTTCTGGGACCAGTGGGCAGACATTTTTCACATCCTTTTTTCAACCAGACTGCCAGTATTGAAACCTTGTAACTGCCATTTGTAATGCACTTTTATTTTATCACATAAAGATAAAATGGTTTCAGCCCACTGCCCAGCTGAACCATGACTACTGATCTGAAGCAAAGCTCTCAAGCATACAGAAATCTGGGGAGAGAGCCTGCAAACTGAAACAAACACTGAGCAGATTAAATTAGAATTTGAACAAAATCTACTGAGCTAGACAGTACGGCCCTGATCATTTGGTCTTTCATAGTCTCTTTTGATAGTCAGGACAGGTAATATAGCTCCAGTGTGCATGGAAAAGGAGGGAGGGAGGGTAGAGAAAGCGTTGTACAGCTATTTGGGATATCACTGTGATGTCAATCACACAAACTGGTAATCTCAAGTCTTCCGCTTTCTGTAAATCAGAGGCTGTTATGAAGAAAAGTCCATGTTTGAAAACTTACTACTGTCTGTTTTTCTTGTGGGATGTTCTTCAGCCTGGAAATGATGCTCTTTAAATGGGTGACTCTTTCCTTACTCCTCTTTCTGAGCTGATTTTTATTGCTGAGGAGGTTCTTCAGATAACTGAGGGCATATTCTCACCACAATGCTGAGATGTTGCCTATTTGGGCTATCTGCTAGACTGCACTGCGCCACCTCTACCTTGCAGAAGGCCTGGTAAGAGTGGGAAATAAAGTTTGGTTTAGATCAGGCTTGTATTTTTTGCCATACATTATCACAAGTTAGGGCAGCCTCACACTTGTTCTAAGTTGTCATAAAACCCATCAGAGATCAAAGCTGCAGAGTTAAATTAGCAACGGTATCATTTCTGTTCACCTCTGTTCTGCTGAGGTAGCACTCACAAGGTGAACGGAGGAGCCAGGAGTGGACGTGCAGTTTATTATCAGACAAAGTAGATGAAGAACAGTTTATAACTTATCAAGTGGCTTTTGCACAATCCTTTGATCTGTGTTACCCACTCTATTGTTAACACCTGTGCAATACACAATAAAACACTCCCACAAGCCCTGTTTGGTATCTCCAATGTGCAGTCTTTTATATTTCCTGTTGATGATGCAGTACATAACTCATTTAGAGGGGCATGTGAAGTGTTCATGAATGACAAATTAAGATTTAGTTCAAACATCCCTGATGGGGTCTTGGTGCATTTACCAGGTTTATAGATCTGTTTCCTGGGAATGTACCTTATAAAGTTGCATTTGTGGGTTGTTTATTCAATGAACAAAGTGATCCATTATGTTTTTGTCACTGTTTTAGACATGAATGGCGGGTAGGGAAATAATTGCGGTAAATAGCTCTTCTTTCCGATTTTCACAAGAGTGAAAGTTGAAGAACAGCAAATGGAATAATCTGCTCAGGATTGCAAGCTGAAGCAAAAAAAACCATACTCAAGTGCATTTAATTCTCTCCTACTTCTTCCGTCTTGGGAATTTGAAAAAGAATATAAAAATTCTGAAAATCTTCAGTTGATAAAATGTCATGTGGGAAAATGGGACACAAAATGTTAAAAGTCGAAAATTTAGTATTAATTTTTCCAGGGGTTGTGAATGGAAGAGGAGAGGAAAAATAACAAGCACACTTTATCTCCCCACATTCTTTCTCCCCGAATCTCTGGACTTTCTGTTTCTGGCCAGTATGAAAGGTGGCATGACTGGTTTAGTGTTTCCTGCCCAGAGGGCAAAGATAACTCCTGGCAGTCTCATAAAAGCAGCCTGCTCTTGATAAATCTCTATCACTATTTGGAAGACCAAATAGGTTTTAGTAATGTGCCTCTGGCTTTCATAAGCATAAAAATCTTTTGATTTTTCTCTGTTACTAAAAAGATTTTTACCTGTGATTCCAGACACCAGACTAATGGAAGAGTAAGGTGAGGAACTAAAGAATTTAGCTAGCAATACCTCTGTGAGTGTTGGTTTCTGGGATTTGAGGATTTTTGTGTGGGGTTTTATTGTTTGTTTGGTTTTTGCCCCAAAATTTCAATGTCATGCACCTCTGTTAGACCAAAGGTTTTATATTTTCAGTCACAGCCAAACTATTTAGTAATTGTTTAAACTGAAACAAACAAATAAAGACAGCATTTACTCAAAGTTCTTAGTCCCCCAGAGAGGCCAATGGGCACAAGAAGGATGAAAAATGAGTCTGTCTTTAATTTCAAAAGATGAGTTGTCACAAAAGTCCAGAAGAATCTAAGGACAGATAAGAACTCCAAAAGTTCTTTCACCATTCCATGCACACCCTCATATCAGAAATTTCTGTACGTGGATCAGTCTTCCATGGAGAGCCATAAAGAGTTGAAAATCATTTGCAAAGTCATTTCCTTGGGAAAAGCAGTTGAAGAAAAACTTTCAAGGTTTTCTCCTGCTCCAGTTAAGAGTAAGCACTTAATCTGAATTCTGCGTGAATGTGTGCCCCTGTATGCAGACAACATAGGCTACAACAGTGGTGGGATCACTTTAAAGGCTGCTTATTCCACATTCTTCCCTTGCTTCAGGCTTGACAGCAAACACCAGTCATTTTCCTTACTTCTCCTCCCAGTACAGTCACAAAATATTCATTGATGTGGGTGAAGACTTGTGTCAGGAGGCAATGTGTTCATTCCCTCTGCCATGGGGAGTTGTTCAGCAAAGTTGTTAGTCTCTGGTAGCTTAACTGATTCTTTTCCCACTGTATTGCAGGAGCATCCAGAATAGCTTACAAGATGCTTAGGGTAAGACCTTTCCCATTTGGAGCATAATCATGCCTGGCTCAGGCAAATTCAATGGATTTAATGTGTTAAAAAAGAAACTTCCTTTTTGTGAGCTCTCACTCTCTTAAAACAGATTGATCAATAGAGCAACACAGTGAGAGCGAAGACCTGTTTTCAAAGAGGAAAATATCTTGTGAATAAGGCACTGGCCTGAAAATCAAGAAAATGTCTTTGCTTATCACATGTTTGCTGACAGAGAATCCTTGCAAAATGCTGGATTTCCAAGAACAGATTGCTGAACTCCTACTTTCATCTCGGGAAAACTGCAGCCAATAAATCATAAAACCAGAATTACAGAGACTTTGTTTTGGGGTAAAATCAAAACTAGAATTAAACATTCCACTTTCAGGAGATAAATCTCTAATCTGGGACTATTGGGCCAGTAAGCCATAGCCAATAAATAAAATTCAACACTAAAAATGAAGTGAAAATTTTCTGGCCCCACTGAACTGCCAGGTTTTCTCCCTTTTGTGCACTGTTCCCATAGGCCCTCAAATCCAGACAGGGCTACGGTCAGACTGTTCCCTTATTCTGTTTATTCACCTCTGAGCTTCTGACCATTCAGAACATAGTCAGGATGAAAGCTTAACAGCCAAATTTTATCCTGTAGCTACTGATGAACTTCAGGGGGCTCAGAGCACAACTCTCATTCCAGACAATACTGAAATGAAGCGTTCTGAAATGCTGCATGCTTCAAACTCTTTCTTCCTCTTGTTCCAGAGAAAGGTGAAGGATGGTAACACTGAGAAGACAAAGGACATGCAAGCCTGTATTTACGTAATTTACTATTTACATAATTTGGAATTTGATTTTGATCTATCTATGGTCAGGAAGGAATTTTTTCTCTGTGTGAGCTTGGTAGAGACTTGGGAGGAATTTTGCTTTCTCTGACAGTATGATATAGCTACTTCCAGAGGTATTTTCTTGTAACAAATGCACTTAGAACCGCCCAGTGCACTAGCGATGTCCCTGTCCTCTCCTGCTCTCCCCCTGTGCCACATCAGAATTTTGTTTATGCTGCTTTTAAATAAGCGTAGAGGATATAGGCAAAGACTTTGCAGCTTGTGATATATATAATGGATGTTTTGCGACCACTCTCCAAACAAAATGTCTCCCATAGGTTCCTGTGACTACAGGGAAATTACGTCCAATGTTTTTATGCAGCCTTTAAAAAGAAATTTTGAAATTTAAATATTACTTTATTTTCCATAATTGCAGCAAACAGCTGTGATCAACATTCAAGTAGATCAAAGAAAAAGATCTTCCAGTTGTAACATTTTTCCTAACAAGTTAAATAGCCATGACAAATTTCAGATATGTTCTAGTCTTGTCCTCTATACTAGAATTCATTCCATACTGCACATTTTTAACTTACTCCATCAGTTTAGACACATTGTATTTTCCAAGAGTTTTGGTGTTTGTTTGCTTCATTCTTCTAACTCAGACTCATTCATTTCGGGAGGTAGCTTCTTCCCACAAAGAAGGAAGGAGACACGAACTTTTTGGAGCAGGGGCTTCTCAGGCTTCCTTTGATGATTGACTGAGAAAGAAATTTGAAATTAAATAGGAAAAAAAAAAGCCTTTGGCTGTTCTTCTTAATAAATAAAAATGGCCTGTTCCCAAGTCTGCAAGAAGTCTGTTTTGAAAGGTCTTCATTTTGAGCTTTGAGCTTTCTGTGTTCAAATCTCTCTCACAAACATGGAGCCCAGGGTGATGATCCACTGTAAAATGCACACTTCTGGGGAAATTAAGGATAGGTGCCTCTGATGAGAGTTGCATGAAACCCAAAAATCTTTCCTGGTGTGGAGAGATCACTTAATATCCTACTAAATTATACTCCTGTCTCTGAGTACAACTATTAGAGGTGATTCTTAAAGATATTTGGAGGCTAACGTTTATGCGTAAGGAAAACAGATTGCATTTGTAACATTTAACACACAATAACAATAATAAAACACACTGACGTGGGTTTTCTGTGTAAACAGTCTCTTCTGAAGATAGAGCCAGTGAAATGTTTTGAGAACTTTGACATTTATAGCTGTATTTATAATCTCTTTTGGATCATTTCCTCATGGAATCACATGTTTGTATATTTTAAATTCTCTAGAGAAATAAAAACGTTTAAACAAAATAATGATGTGATAGGCATTTTATGAAGGCATGTTCAACGTGCTCTCATGTAGAGGCAAGGCTGGATTTCTTCTGATGTAAGTGAGTGGGAGGCTTGGAGGGGGGGATCAAGGAGAGAGCCTCTTTACTGAAATGATTAAATAGAGGAAAAAAGCAAGCATACCCAGGCTTGTACAGAAGATGGACTCTTGGAGTCTGGCAAGCAACATGGCTGTTGTTACAATCACTTTAGCCATATTTAAAGGAAAGGGGGAGTTAGATACACTTACGCCCACATGCTTACATATAACTTGATGTGTAAATGAATCCACACACACACATACCTATCATGGGCATTTGTATTAGTGCGTTATTTAACGTAGATAGTTTATTTGCCAGTCTTTCAGCTATGGATACTTACATGAGCAGACTGCTTTTTCCTAAATGTGATTCTCATTCCACTATGCTTGAGTAGGTTTTTACTGCTTATAGTTGCACAAGTAAGACATCATTTGGCTACATGGTAAGATCAACACTGATGTCCTTCAGGCCACATGAAGAAGATCAGTACTTACAGTGGGAGATGGAGAAACTGTCCTCCTAAACTCAGGAAAAAACACCACAAGGCCTCTCCCATTGTTGTCCCCATTATGACTATTTCTTCTCAACCCTGACCTCATCACCTGCCAAGTCTGGTGGAGGGGGTTGAGCTCCACGTTCCAAGAGCAGTCACGCATCTCAGATATTCCAAAGTGCTAAAAAATTGTATAAGCACAGAGAAGCAAGTTCATTTTTAAACTTAAGCAAACACTTGCCCAGAATGTTTTACAATGCTCAGTTTAGCTTTCTCTTCAATTTTTTCATATTCAAACAGTATCACAAGTGTGTCAGGAGCGTTTCTAAAATGAAAAAAAGATACAAAGAGCTTGTGAGCCCTGGAAAATTCTTTCTGTGTCAGCCTCAAAATTCTCACCACGGCTATGTAAGAAGCTTGCTAGAACAGCACCAGATGCTCAAGTGTCTTCACTAGTTGGAAAATGATGGCAATTCAAGAGCTGCATACAGCTCTCGTTGAAATTGGTGGAAAGATCTCCACTGATATAAAGTCACTGGATGAAACCCCAACTTTGTTAAGGAAGTTTCCATGTCCATCAACTGAAGCAAAAAAGAAGATACAGTAGAAAGCACCAGATATTCCAGAAGGAATAGTGAGATTTTCGAGTCTAAAAAGTGCCCCTGTAATACGACCTTTTCTTCTGAGAATTTCACAATACCTGGAAAAACACAGCAATTTGCAACTCCTCTCTGTAAAATATAGAACTCAATTGTACTTTTTACCAAATGCTGATTTTTCTCTGGTTCCTGGCAGCAAATATATATTTCATTCTGTGGTATATATTGAAACCTAGGAAAATCTCAGATAGTAGAGGAAAAGTGCACAAACTATAGGGCAAAATCTGCCATTATTTAGCACATTACTTCCTGTAAATGTGCCTTAAAATACAAGATTTTCTTTAATCTCAGCTTGTGGATGAAGAATAATTGTCAATAAGATGTAGTTCAATGGATAGAATGATTTAAGCAGAGATCTCTGGGGAATGAAAGAGAAAGCAGAGCGAAAAGTCTAGCATATAAAGCTCATGTAAATAAAGCACTGACCTTTACTTCTGACATTGTTTCAAGTCAAGTTTTCTCTCTTAAGTGGAACCAGATAAAAGCTGTTGGGGAGGTTTATTCCCCTGGGACCTGTGTTAGGACCACCAGACATCTCAAGAGAAATAACTTAAAAGGTCACAACATAGTTGTAGACTATCTTTTAGCTGTGGAAGGGTCCCAGAACTTCATGTTTATAGAGTCCTCTGACTGATTGAGAAGTATCATTTGTTGTTTTGACCTCTTAGCATGTTCTCATATTGGTTCCAGAGCATTCAGAGACTGGGGAACTCTGTACTAAGCCAGAATGAAAAAGAAGATATCTTCTGACTGTTTCTTGTCAGCTATATCCAGCAAAGTACTTTCTTCATTCTGTAAGCTGAAAGCATGTTCATCTCCTAACTTGGTCTGCTTTCCCACTACAGACATTTAGTTATGGAAGTTCCCAGATCCTCTTTAGAAAATAGACCCAGTCCACTAGAGTTTTATAAGAGGTTAGAGAAGGTGTAGATCTCTCACAAGGGTAGGTAGATATGGAACCCTTTCTAGGTTAAAGAAAAACCAACCAACGAACCCCCTCTCCCCCCCAAAAAACAGACAAACAACCAATCATATGACTCATAGAGACCGTAATATGTTCAGTATTTTTAGATGACATGCCACATTCTTTAAAGAGGCATTCATGCACCACTATCTACTAATAAAATTATTTTCTGAAGTTTTACTGTTTCCTTTTCCTTCTCATTATACATCACATTCCTTTATCCCTTCATATGCATTTGCTTTCCTACCATTCTTTCTTCCGCTGTGTTCATGTTCTTATATACTTCTACTTATCTGGTCATCTACAACCAAGGATCTTTCACTATGATTTTATATTTTTTTTGGCAGAGAAAATAGACTTAGCTAAAAGAAGATGTGTTTGCTTGGTTTTCTTCTGGCTGAAGCTATGCTTGCTGAGTGACATGGAGATCAAAAGCCACAAATATTTTCTATATACCACAAAACTGTATGCAGGTTTTATTAGAGATGTAAAATGTCTCAGGACTGCAAACTCAATTCTCCAACCCCATCACAAACCAGAAGAGAATACCCCAACCTTTTTTAACTGGAATATAACTACTCAAGTGTATCATAAATGACTGAACAAAATGAATCAATAAGAAAGAGGGGATTTCATTTATGGATAGAAAGAACTAATCGGTAGTAATATGATTGTTCTCTGTAGAAAATGGGTAAGGTATAGAGTGCTGCCATTGAGACGTAGGCAGCATTAGTCACTGTCAATAATCTCAGAGAGTTCTACTCATTGTGATGAAGCTTTATAAATCTTTGTCATGTCTTCAGTGCAATAGACACCCAAATCTACTTACATTCCAGGTAACATATTAACATAAATAGCCAAGTAGTAAATAGGATATCTGACAATTTCCTTTAAAAAATGGGGCTTAGATTATTAGATGATATTCTGCTGTATAATCTTCCATTTTTTTCTTCAGTGATCAGTGCATACAGGAAAGACAAGCAGATTTAGGAGATACTCATGTATGACATTAAAAACAGATTGAACAATCAAAAATATACCTCTTCTAAATATTGAGTTTGTGTCTCTCATATATTAGAGGTGTTTCTCACCTCAATTCATGCTGAATGTCTTCTTGCAGAAATGTGTTGTATACTATTTGATCATACTCTTATGAACCTATTCTGAGTCTGATCCTCTTCAGTTGTCAACTGACACAAGCCTATTGACTTTAAATAAATTCACACTAAATAACGTTTTGGACCCTTCTTACCCAAGGCATGGGCACAGTTTTCTCATTCACTTTCCACACCTATCATGTTCAGTGTCTAGAAACCAATGCCCAAGAAGTATAGGAAAATAACTCTTCGTGTCTGGTCTAAGCTATTTTTGAGCCATCTTGCGGAGAGTTATGATTCGATCCCAATTAGTAACAGTCACAAGTGCTGTAAAAATCCACCTACGGTGTCAGTTCAAGATTGAGAATGGCCTTTGTTGTACATTGACATGTTGAATCTCTAATATTATCTCTTTCTCTCCCCTCCCTCCAGCACAGTCTTTCCAGGCAATGCTACCCACATTTAAACATCATGAAATGTCATCAATGGAGTACTTCCCACTATGAAAAGAAGATGAGATTGTGAGTCAATATATTCTTTTCAGTCTATAGCCAGTGTCTGGCTTCATCTGTCATGGACACACAGCTCATATCTCTGAGTCCATTTTAGCTTTAAAATATGATTTTAACAGAAGCTCCTAGAGACAAAAGGATTTGACCCATTGCCCCAGAAGGTTTGGGATAAAGGCACACACACACACACACTGATGAAGAATCCTGAGTGATGAAAAATAAATCTAGGTAGACATTGTGATTGAATGTGGAAGGAAGGAAGGAAGGAAGGAAGGAAGGAAGGAAGGAAGGAAGGAAGGAAGGAA
>NC_034410.1:35032473-35040190 GCF_002078875.1 Numida meleagris | reverse complement strand
AAGGAAGGAAGGAAGGAAGGAAGGAAGGAAGGAAGGAAGGAAGGAAGGAAGGAAGGAAGGAAGGAAGGAAAATAACAGAAAGAAGAAAGAAAATAACAGGAATGTTTTCTTTGTTGTGATCTTTTAATTTTTGAGGCCAGTGTAAAAGGAAATAACTATTTGATTCAAGACTTAAATAAGATGCACTGATAAATACCATATTAACTGTGTGCATGTAACACATGTAAATATGCGCATGCAGAAAAGAGGCAGAGAGATAAAGAGAGTGTTTGTACAATTATACTTATGCCCAAAAGTAATTACCATGTGGCCTGCACTCTGGGCTGGAGGACAAAAATAATCATGTATTTTTCCATAAGAATAATAAGGTAATTACTATGTAAACACTATGTCGCTACATGACAATTATTGCAGGCCAGGTTGTGCTCACCCTATTCATACTGACTACTGCTACCAGGTGATCAGGCCCCCACCTCCTTGATACCAAAATGACTATTTGGACACTGCGTACTGTGTATGAGTAAAGGTGACAGCCTTGTGTAATTAAATGGTCAATGAGCAATTACTATGTAAGTACAGCATAATGGAACTTTGCAAAAGAATCTCTAAGCAGAGGAACAAACACATTTAAAAATTGCACTATTGTAGTCAGCCTATCCTGCTTTTGTTGTCAGTGACAAGATATTCTTGGAAGTATTTTTTAAAGCCCTTTCTGTGCCTCTTTTAAAGAATGTTTGGGTTAAAGATCAAAGTAATAACAAAATCACAGAAGCCAGAGAAACATGAGAATCTGTATGCTCCTCTCTTCTTCCGTCTGCCCACCAAGTAACACTGTGTTGGCAGAGTAGCCTCAGAGCAGAAGGGAGCCCTGAGCCAGGAGTGGGAAGGATGCTAGCTGACAAGATGGGTGGCATGCAAAATTGTGGGTTCTAGCTGTAATCTTTCCAGATACTTCATTGGAAATCTGTTCAATCTGCACTGTGCCTCAGTTCCCTAGTCACAAGATCAGAATAGGTTTATTTTCTTTACATCAGCAATGATTTGAGTGTAAAATTCATTGCTTATTTATCAAGCATTCAGGAGCTGCAGGGTCAACGATCTCATCCATCGGAAGATTATTCCTTCACTTTAGAGAGTCTCATATGTGTTCACTTGAGCTTTCCCACATCTCTGATACAGTGCCTCTGTTCTCATCTGACTGCTTTTGAGTATCCCAAAATGCTGTGCAAATGTTAATGATCTTGGTGATACTGCTCCTGTGCTTATTAAAATCGATAGCAACACACGCTTTGATGTTAGTAACTCAGTCATGCCACAGGCTTTATAATATGCCGAGGAGGAAGGTATATATTTTGTGCTTTTTCCAGTAAAAACAACAACAACAACAACAACATGGTTTTACTCAAAAGTGATGGGAGACAACCATGAGTCTAAGATCAGGTTCCAGGAAAACTTTGCAAAGACTCTGCTTGGAAATGAATGATGTTGGTACCAAGCAAGAGGAACTGCTATCGGTGACATGCCTGAGCCACCATACCCTACTCCCTGCACTGAAACATGTAACTACGGTTCGTTATCCGAGCAGATAAAATTAAGATGAACAATAAAAAGGCCAAAAACCTCTTAGCACAGAACAGAGACATTGCAATGTCTAATTACCAAACTGTCCTGAAAGGTGTTTGTGTTTTCTGAAGCATTCTGTCACAAGACCATCAACAGTCTCATTATAAATGTAGCCCACCAGCATCTAATTGGTATTCCAATATCTCTGAGCTGTGACCTAGAAAGAAAGAGGAGAAAAAAGTAGTACAAAAAAAATCTTGTCATGGTCCAAGAGTGGTAGGGCAAATGTCTGCTCCTATACTGTACATACATAAACAGCTCTTTCTCAACTGCGATTTAATGTTGCTATACCTTCGATTGCAATTACATTGAATCACATTGCAACAAATCTTTGTAATGCCAATCCCATCTTTCCACCTCATTGACAGCTCTGGAGATGCATCTGAAATTCATAGTAGCCTCATAGCCTATGGCAAGAGAAATCCATGCTGCTAAAATTTTATTTTAGAATTCAAGCTGGTTTCTCTCAGTCTAGGATGCTCTGGTTTTAATCTTTTGCTGCCTAGCACAGTGTATCAAAATAACCAGCCAATATTGTTAAACTGTCAGGGGTCTTCGCTGCCACTGAATTTTACCAGTATAAATAAATACAGTAACTTAAGGAAAAAAGAATCCCTCTGGACAGAATTTTTAACATTAATAGAATTAAGAGGAGAGAGAAAATGTGTATAAACTTCTGCTCGATGACAGCATTCTCCTTTTATTTTTTCCTTTTTTTAGTACAGAAAGAAAAGGCTTGAGTGGAATATTCAGGCTGATTTACTGCTCAGGCTGATAGAGACTCCAGGCTGGATCCCAAAATTTGAACAACGTTCAAAGGGAGAGATATTTAAAAATCCCAGAAAAAGAGATATTTCCAAATTAATGGCATTGCCCAAATGCCTTGGCTCCTTGCACCCCACCAGGAAGGTTTATTATTTTCTGGTAAAATGTTGCTTGAATGGGGAGTGGTAGTCAGTGATGCGTCAGTGCTGCTCTTTGAAGACATTAAAAAGCTGAATGCACAACAAAGAACAGATGTTCCAGCATGCTTTATTTATGCACCCATCAGCAATCTTCCAATGACCACAAAACACAAGCTTTTTTTTTTCCCTTTTTACTCCTTGCAATATTATTTTCTGATCAACTCACACTCTATTTTTCCTCTAGCTGAAGTCTTCCGTGAATTGGTGTGTGTCTCTGCATGCACGCGTTTGTGTGAGAGTGTGTGCCTGTGCGCGTGTGTGCCTGTGCATGAGCGTGTGTGTGTTGGAAGTCTGCTTCCATCAAAAGCAGGCTTCTATTGAACTGTCGAACAGGTGTGGATTCTGCAATTAGATCACATTTCAGAGAGAGAGAGACACTGAGGGTAATAATGGCGGTGAATTCTTCATAGTCAGATGCAGCACCATAGCGACCAGTAACAATGAAGAATAATAGGTATTAGTATTAGGGTGATTATTTTTAGTTTATAGAATCATTTGATTGAATACTGCCATAAGGCACCGTTAACGTGTGCACAGCGCTTGCCAGCTGTAGAGCAAACTTGTTTTACTGGCACTTATCTGAAATTCTCATCTCTCCCCCACCCTCTCTGCTCACAATTGGAATGAAAGTAGCGATTAGGAAGTGAGATGTAATGCAGATTAAATGTTATGATGGACTAAGATCCTGATAGGTTATTAAAACTCTCTTGCATTTGGTGTTTTAAAGGCATAGTGTTTGCATATTTTTCAACCGATTTGCATCTTTCAAAGATAAAACAAAGGGAACATTTTATAAATCCATCCATAACCAGGAGGCTTTTTAATAGTGAGCTTCTGAATTTATGACCTTCCTGTGCATGTTTTACACCTGCGTGTTGTAAATATATATTAAGTGTGGAACAACTGTGTTACCAGTGGATCTGATTTAAGCAGAGCTAAGGCCTCCGCACCGCAGTGGGCCAGATTCTCAGCTGGTGTAAACTGGCATCTCTCCACGGAACTCAGAGGTGCTACATAAAGTTGTACCAACAGAGGATCCGCAGCAAGGGGAGAATGACAGCCTTAATTTGGAATTTCCCTGCATCTGTTGGTATAAATCAGAGGCCTAACATTATTGTCACATAATATTCTGGTGTAGCAGAGGTGCTGTGAATTTTTAAACATAGAGAGAACTGTTGATCTATTGTTCCTTTCCCACCCTACTCCCTCCCTTCTTTCAGCTGGCAGTGCAAGCAACAGTACAACAGCACTGGGCTGTTTTCTCCATAGCCACAGAACTTGGTTCTTTCAAACCGTCATAAGAAAAATAACTTCCTATGATGTCACCTGGTATCATAAATACGCCATTATTCCCTCTGTAATAATAATTGCTATTAATGACAGTAATAGGAGTAGCAGGATTTGATAGTAGCAGTATTTGATCATCTCCAAAAAGCATACTAATTGCTTCATCACAGAGGTGAATGTTGTAATCTATTTTTGTAGGTTAAGTAAATAAAGACTAAGTCTCACTCAAAGACTTAGCATGCACTATGTAAATACTGAATTTCAATTTCAATTCCCTTTGTGTTGTTAATTATAACTATTTCTCAAAAAATCATTAAAAACTACTTTTCAAAATATCTTCTGTGTTAGATCATCGTTGTTCTATTTGCATTTGATCCAATGAAACAAGCACAGCCTTATTACTTTTTCTTGATGTTATGACAGTGTCTATGCAGATGTTGCAATACCAACTTTCCCGTATGATTCTGAATTGCAATCATACTGTGCATTGACATACTGTTCCATTTATTCATCTGATTGAATACTGCCACAAGGCACAGCTAACGTATGTTAACAGTGCACAGTATGCATAGCCTAGATTTCTTACTTCAAAAAAATGCTGGCAAATGAAACAGTGGGTGCAAACTAAGAATCACGTGCTGAATTTTGGCAAAGGTTGGCGTAAAAACACCTCCAAAAATTGCATCCTGTGATGTAAATCTCAGTATGCCTTGTACTAGTCACAAAAACAGCAACAGGAATCTGTAGCCTATGTATGCACACATAGTGTGCACTGACACTGTAATAAAACCACTATTGAATATAATATTTCACATCTTGGTTTCTTTCCATACATTCTTTTTTTTTTCTGCTATTCTTATCTCTGGTTTGTTGTTGTTGGTTTTTTTCGTGTTGGGGTTGATGGTTTGAAAGGCACAGTGCTATTTCCACTGCATTTTTTTCTTTATACTCCTCAAAAATATGCCACAGTAATTTAATATGCTTTAAAATTTCAGTACTGATGAGGAGTTGCATGCCATTTTTTAGCCCACTAAACAAAAGGCTTACTGAGTCACACATAGCCTATTCAAATAGGAAACGCAGATGCCTGCTAATTTATCTTCTCATATAAAGTCCGTTTACCAAGCCATACAAGAATTGCCCCCATGTCTTTGTAGTACCGCAACCAGAACGGATGCTGTCACTCAGGGGGGACATGTGACCATTAGAGCCACTTCCTTGGGGAGCTCTTTAGCATGCTGTCCTCCACTGCTGTAATTAAAACTAACAACAGCAATGTACAAAGGAAAATAAGAAAATGTAAGGAGAGAAACCTGCACAATACAGCTTGCAGCAAGCTGGATAAAGGAAGTTGAGGAAACATTCCTATACATTCCTGCTAGGCAGAAGAAAGCCAGATTTCTGTGGACGTTATCAGTGAGGAGAAAAATTAATACAAAGAAAAGACAGACAACTCATTACACAAGAAGATAATTCCCAAACCATTAGTTTAAGAACATGTTGGTTAGAGAGAAATACTTATTCCTTAAAAGAAAAGGAGAGGAATGACAAATATGTCCTGTTGCACTGAAAGGAATAACTGAAATACAATATTTCCATATTTCTGTCAAAAGGTGATGCTAAACAAGAAATTAGGTATATAATTAGGGTAGGGCATTTTCCCCCTGAGAATAATTTATTCATCAAATACGTCATTTGAGGTTGACCACAACTACCCGTATATTTAGTTTAAACTCAATGAACAGTTTCATCCATAAAAAGACTCAGAAATAGATGATGAAATCAGAACTGTTATGGCATACTATTTTAAAAAGCAATGTTATGACATTCTACTTAGAAACAACTCATTTTGAAATGTAGCAAATGAGTTTTTTAATGGGGGAAAAAAAAACACAAAATACAGAGAAATTTTACCTTGAGTTAAAATGATGTTTTTTTATTATTGTTATTTTTCAATTCATAACAAAATGGGAAAAAATAGAAATCTTTTTACCCCTGGTTTTGCAACTCAGCCACTGAAAACTTGGCTATTATCTACTTAAAGATACATGCTTGTTGCAGCACAAAGACCTTCAGAAATGCCCAACTCCTGTATCTCTTTGAACAAGGGGTAATGACTTCAACTGAGAAAGCAGAGTATGAGTGCAAGCACTGAGGAGCATGAGAAGACAAACCACTGCTTTTGCTTGCTAGTTTTAAGAAAAGTCCTGTGTGCTTTGCTGTAGTGATGAAGTTGACGTTCTGCAGCATCTAAACCAAGACCAGCAACAAGCTTCTGAAACCCGAAGTTCTTCTTAGATAAATATTTAATTTTCACCTTATTTTGCCAGACTGTCTTTGAGATTTGGCAGGCACACAGTGGTTTGGGATGAGTAGGAAGTACTCTTGTGAAATTATATTTTATACAGCATGTGATATTTCTCTGCCAGGATCAGGACACCTAACCCAGGTATCATCTTGTAGACCCAGTACCTACTGTGTCTTTTTATCACACTGCTATACTTGAAAGCAGATGAATAAGCTTGTAAAGAGCTCACACAGACACCTCGGGTCATTAAGGAAGGGATGCAACATATTCGGGGGCACTGCAGTTATGCAAGCCAAATGAATAAATCTTCTCTGGTGTGGAGAATGATGGCTGAAATATAAATATGAGGATGTCTGGCAGGTTGATTATATCACCCTCCCACAAATCCACCATGGCAAATAGCATGTGCTTACAGTGGTAGAAGCAATCACTGGATGGAAGGAAACATGTCCCATGCCGCATGCCACAGCCCAAAATGCTATACTGGGCCTTGAAAAGTAAGTGTTGTCGTGACTAGACAGCTCAGAAAGAATTGAGTCAGATAACAGGACTCATTTCTGAAACAACCCCACAAACACCTGAACATGGCTGTGAGTGAGTATATCACATTCCCCCATCATGCATCAGCTTCTGGAAAAACTGAATGATACAATGGACTGTTAAAGACTACACTGAGAGCAATGATTGCTTGGACATTCAAACACTGGGACACACATTTAGTGGGAAAGCAGACGAATTTAGGAGATGAACATGCTTTCAGCTTACAGAATGAAAAAAGTACTTTGCTGGATATAGCTGACAAGAAACAGTCAGAAGATATCTTCTTTTTCAGTCTGGCTTAGTACAGAGTTCTGAACTGAACTGGCCAAAGGGATACTTCATACTACATGACATCATGGGGAAAAAAAAAAAAAAAAAAAAAACCTGAGAGGAGTTGTCCAGGAAGCACCTGCTGTTCAGGAACAGGCTGGGAATCAGTAGCTGGGTAACGAGCAACTGTTACATGCATTACTTGTTTTGAAAATATATATAATTATAATTATTATTATTATTACTGTTGTTTCTCCTCTATTTTCTGTCTTAATAAATAGTTTTTATCTCAGCCTCTGAGTTCCACTGTGTTTTTTTTTTTTTTTCCAATTTTCTCCCTCATTATACTGGGAGAGGGAGAAGTGAGCAAAAGGTTGTGTGCTGTTTAGCTGCTTACTGGGTCAAACCACAAAAAAAGAGCTCACATGGATGAAATGGGAGCACTTGAAGGATGACTGACTTATGAGAGGCACTTAAGACCCATAAGAACTGCTGGGTTGCTCACTGTCACACTGGTCTGGAGAGTGCTGGGTTTTCAGCAACTTGTAAGGAGCTGTGCATGTATGGTTAGTCAGCAAGATATAACACAGGACATAAGGCAGCTAAGACTAGCATCCCTTCAGCTCAGTTTTATATCAGTGTTTAGTACCAGTGTCCGAAGCTTAATAAATGTGTGCAAATATAATGGTGAGGAGAGGAGAGGAGAGGAGAGGAGAGGAGAGGA
>NC_034410.1:35029832-35032269 GCF_002078875.1 Numida meleagris | reverse complement strand
GAGGAGAGGAGAGGAGAGGAGAGGAGAGGAGAGGAGAGGAGAGGAAAAGGTGTCTTGGCACCACTATTCTAGAAGCACAAGTATTTATTTACTGTTCAGCTTTTTTCTTTTCTTTTTCATTTTTTTTAATGGATATGTATGGAAATAGAAAACAGAGACTGCCATGATGCTTTTTCTTGATGGAAAATAGCATTGCTTGATAAGCCTCATTGCTTTGTTGGTGCTTAGAAAATTAATTCCTTCTAACTCACAAATGAGTTGACCTTTGGCTGAACCAGTCTGCTGTCATATTGGGAACTCATTTTTCATTTATTTCAGGCCAAATTCTACCATCTTTATTTCTGCTACAGAGTCCCTCATATTTCATGATGCCCCATAAACAAACAAACAAACAAACAAACAAACAAACAACTCTACTTAATGTGAACAGTTGGACCTTCTAGTTGATATTTTGAGGAAGCACTAGTTTAGATACTAAGCACTTTCTTTCTTTTTCTAAAACAAAACTGGGTAGTGTAGACCTACTTGATCTTTGTCTAACATCTACAAAAGTATTTGATGCCTCTAAGAACACCAAAAAATATGCTCTGTTCCCCAGAGTACTTGTATTTTCAACTGAATACATAGTGTTAGAGGTGAATCTCAAGGAACAGCACTGGGTCACAGCTGTGTAACCACATGGTTACTTTTTGTGTGTGTGTGCGCTTCTGTTCCTAGTCAGGCAAAACACATACCTGCAGGAGGTACTGCAGGAAACTGAAATATCGGAGAGTAAGTCTGGAAGCAACAATTCATGGAGAAAATGATGTTGAGAGAAAATGGTGGTGACATCCACCACGGAGGGAAGAATATGCTGTGAAGTCAGATAAAAGAGCTTGGCTGTTTGAAGTCAGAGGTGTTGACTAAACATACTTAAGATGAGCTTGAGATGGAACAGCAGTAAAATACCTGATAAACAGACAATACCAACCACCTGGCACTTTAAAAACCTTTTATAATTACCTTTATTTCACACGAGTAATAATATATGTAGAAATGATCTATATTATTTAGGCTTATGATGCATCTTTTGTGAAAACATGTAACACCCAAAAAGCCCTGCCATCACCACAACGCTTGAGAAGCAGCTTCTAGCATCACCACACATTGTTTTCACTGCTCGCGTTATTAATGCAATTGCCCTCTAACTGCTGCGTCATGAATCACCTCAACCTGACTCCCTGGCAATAAAAGCAGTAATCCTGACTTGTCACCAGTTCACCATCACCACCACAAACACGGATATCATATTCCTGGCTGCTATTCTGTACAGTCTAGCACAGTGTATATATACAACTTGACTGTAATGATAGAGAAAGTTTGAAACAATACATCCATTATAGGAAGACAACAAGAAGGGGATTGCCATGATTTGACATTTAATGTTCCCTAATGTTCCTGTTATTTCCTATTTGTGACTACTAAAGTTGGATACATGTGAACGGAGTTGCAAAGGAAGGCTTGTGGGCGCTGTGCAATAGATCCAGTCTGACATAGCACACGGTCATTTCTTTTTTAGCAGCAAGAGCTACACCTAAAATTTACCAAGGATTCAGAAATTTAGTTCTGCTAAAATCCAGAATACCACTGATGGACTCTATAGAATTTCTATATAGGATTTCACAAGACTTTTTTTGCAGGAAAAAGTCGAGATACTTAAATTGAGACCCTGAGGCAATAGGCCATTTTTTAGTCTGGATCAAAAAAAATATGTAAACTTTCCTTTCCCACTGAGAGACACCATGAGTGTTGGAAAGCCAAAAAAATAGTCAAATAATACACGCAAATTTTGAAGATGCTTAGGATGAAGTTTTTGCTATCTATCCTGAGGATGGAGCATCCTTTATGTCAGCTGATGCTGGTTTATTCCATCCCCAGGCTCAGTCCTCTGTCACTTACAGGATGAAATAGTAGGTCATCCATATCAAGTTCCAAATTTTATTTATTCAGGAGCAGTTAGGTTTTATGATTTAAAGCTCTTAATGGGTGCTGGAAATTTTTGCAGAAGAAAAATGATTGATGAGCAGTAAGGAAATGTATTGCTTTAAAGGCAATTTAGTATTTTTGTGGAGAAGGTTTCAAATTATTAATATAATCCCCAACATGTAAAAATGGGGTTCAAAGTCAAGATATATGATACCCAGAAGTGTACAAATGGGAATACGTTGACAGCTTTGTCCACTAAAAATCATGCAGTGTATTTTTTACTGTGTGAGCTTCCAAAAATAAACAGTTCCAAAGAATCATTTTTGAGGTGTTTGTTCAAAAAGGAATAAGAGAAATAAAGAGACAAAAGAAAGGGAAAAGGAAGGAAGAAAGGAAGAAAGGAAGAGAAAGAAAGAAAGAAAGAGAAAGAGAGAAAGAAGGAGGGAAGGAGGGAAGGAAGGAGGGAAGGAGG